>NC_080380.1:111166229-111466229 GCF_014773155.1 Arachis stenosperma | reverse complement strand
CCATCAATAATAAAACCGTGGGGCCCGGAGTGCCAAAGTAAACAATATCCACAAGCGGGTGGGCTGAGCTGTTACAGCATTCCTATAGCTATAGCTAGACTGCTGGAGGTAGAGGGAGACTTGGGAAAACCATAGGAGGAACTATAAAAGAATGCTTTAAACATAAATATGATATCTGATAGAACAATTTCGTGGTGTTTGATTCATGTAACAGACTCCATTTAGTAGAACAATGCTCAGTTGTCTTTTTGCTTTACTTTTTCTAGGTACCTGTGACAAACTTCTTTGGCTCTGTGATGGAAACAATACACACTGATTCAGCATATACATCCTTGACAAATAAAAATTTTGGGGGAGCTAAAACCAAAACATTTTTGGGTCAATCTTTCTCCAGCAGTGACATAAATTCTGTGAGAAACTCTGATGATGAAGATCAATTCAATAATTTAACTGCAGAGGTAACTCACCCCCTCTTCTCTTTTGGTAGCAATTGAGAATTCAATATTCCCTTGGCTAGGGTTATGTTTACTCTACTTATATCTGGCTGGAACAGGAAGATCAACACGATGAAGCTGGACAGTGTATTTTCTGTGCCATGGATAGTGGACATCTGTGGAGTTTTATTCTCGGCAATGTTATTACACACGAAAGTGTTGATTTCTTTGTGTGCTATGGCCTGGTTTTAATGCTTCCTCTTTTGGTGTTTTCGACATGGCTATCATTGTAACTGGTTGAAGAAAACATTCTATAAGTCTCTAAGCTGAGTTCCATTGACGCCAGATGTCATGGTGGCTTGCTATGCAATTTCACACCATGAAGATTTATCAGGGCTTTTACTTGTACATGGGGGTATATGCACACTGAGAGAACTTCATAGTTGCGTAGCAGTTATATTATATTGGCTATTTTATCCTTGATGCAGAGTTGAGTTCTTCAGTTATAATGTGTTCCACGAACATGATCTTTCTCTCCATGAATACATTATAAATGAACCATCAAAAGATTTTAATGCTTATTGGGGGAGGTTATATATAGGTAGGCAGCTTTGTTTATCAGTAGTATCATTAAACGAATGGGAATTAGCCATACTTAAAATTAAAGTGGTTATTCATAGTGACTGAGGATAACATAAAACAGTGCATTTGGATTATCGTTTGCAAATGGATATTGATATATAGTTTTTGTAGAATAATTTTTTATAGAAATTAGATTAGATTGATGTCAAAGAAATTTGTGTTTGGATATAGGCTTTAAGAATGACTTCATATTCATGAACAAAAAAAAAAATTAAATACTGACATCAAATTCAAATATTAGAGATCTAACAAGCAGATTTATTTTGTTGGGTTATTAGGACTGCAAGTGGTGTGTAGTTTTCATTGATTAAACTTGTACGTATAACAATACCAAAAAAAAAAAAAATTGGTACGTTTAACTTAAAATCTTTTATTGTTGTTTGTTCTTTTCTTTTTTAGTAAGTATTGTTTTTATCCCTAATATTTATGATAAGTTTTAAAGTTGTCTCAAACGTTTAAATTATTCTATTTAAATTTCTAATATTTTAAAATTGTTTCAATGTTGTCCTGTCATTAATAAAATGTTAACAGAATTGACAGTAAGATAACATTAAGATAATTTTGCAACGTTAGAAACTTAAATAGAACGAAAATATTGGGAACAAAAACTCTTTGAAAAATTATCTAATCAGGTAAAATAACAGTGGATTTTAAAAAAATGAATTGCAATACAAATTCAGGATTTTTACTCATGTTTATAAAATGGCTAGTAGTTAAATTTTCGAGAAAGAAAAAAAATGGTACATACATGTAACAAAGTATAAATTATACCTTTTATTTCTAATATACTGAACTTTTTTAATATTTAATTTAATTAAATTATTTTTAACTTTTAAATAAATTTTAATTTTTTCTTCAATAATCTCGATTTTTTTAACTATAGATAGTTACTTAGTTTATTTTTTAATTTTGCTCTTAATCAAAAATAAATTTACTTAGAATGAACGTAATGTGATAAAGGATAAAATTTTAAAAATAAATTTATTTAGAATAAAAGTATTGTAATTAAAAGTAATTTACTTAAATATGATTAAAAAAATAATTGAATAATTATTTATTAGAAAAAATTGATATTATTACAGAATAAAATTAAAATTTATTTTAAAATTAAAAACAAAGTTTAATTAAATTAAACATTAAAAAAGTTTGGTACATTAGAGACAAAAGGATAATTTATATTTTGTTGTATATATATCATACTCTTTTTTTTCTACAAGTTTATGTACTAGCCATTCTATAAATATTCTATGATGAGTAAAATTTTTCAAGAGTAAAATTGAAAAAATAAGTCTACTTTCTAAGTAATGTGATTAAGAGTAATCTACTTAAATGTAATTAAAAGATAATTGTATAATTATATATTATAAAAAATGATAATATTAAAAGATAAAATTAAAATTTATTTGGGTAAACCACAAAAAATGCACTCAAATTGTCTTGATGCTAACAAAACTGCTCTAAAATTTCGTTATCCACAACAATGACCTCAAATAATTTAAGAATGTGTCAAAAATATCCAGTTGTGATCAAAGACCTACTCCATTAATGGAAAAAATGTTGTGTGACTTGTCAATGTCAAAGTCTCACTTGTCACATAGGAAGTTTTGTTTGCCACATCACTCTTTTCCGTTAATGTGAAACATCGAGAGTAATATCTTTTTATACATTTTTAAATAATTTGAGAATATTTTTGTCAATAATAATATTTGGAGACATTTTTGTCGGCGATAAAATAATTCGGGTGTATTTTTTGTGGTTTATCCAACTTATTTCAAAGTTAAAAATAAATTTTATGTAAATTAAACATTAAAGAAGTTCGGCACATTAGAGACAAAAAAAATTATAATTTATACATTATTGTATATATATTATGTTCTTTTTTTTTTCTTTTTTTCAAAAATTTATCTATTAGTCATTCTACAAGTATTTCATGATGAGTAAAAAGTTTTTTCATGACATAAAATAAAATAATTATTGTTTCCATAAAAAAAAGTTATTTTTATTTCTTGAGATATTTTTTTTGGATGCAGTAGCAAGTTAGCCCAACACTTCGTACTGAAGTTCATCCACAACATCAACAAATTTTGTAATTTCAACCTTAGTTTGCCTTTGTCAGCGGTGAACTTGCAGATACTCCCAAAGTTCGCTTATGGTTTGAACAAACTTGTCCCAACCGTAGCACAAAAAATGTCTCCTTATAATTCATAGTGATCGAGTTCTCTTCATTCACATCTACATTTACCTCTCCTTCTACTTCTTATTACTCTCATTCTAATCACTTAAAATGTTTGGAATATCATTGTTATTAATTTATTATAATGGAGAAATCGTATTTGATCAAAATGGATCTATTATGTTTAGTTCTATTCAACAGACCTTTGTATGCTTGCCAACCGAAGTGAGGGATCTGATAACATTAAAACTTTTTGTAGCATATGCTTGACGTTACGATTTTTGCCAGTAAAGAATGTCATAAAAACAGTCGCGTTGTAGATATAGTCTCTAAACCGACAAAAATCCCTTCGTACAAACGTTTTGGTTGTCACAAGTAACAAACCCCTTTAAAAATTGTTAACCGAGTATTCAAACCTCGGGTCGTCTTCTCAAGGAATTGCAGGGAGGTATGTTCTTATTATTGGCTATGAAGATTGTAAATTGGGGGTTTTGAGAATTTAGGCAATGGGCACAAGCATATTTTCAAAGCAATAAAAATAAATAAATAACTGTAAAATAAACTCTTGGCAAGGTATAAAGACTGGAGGTCCTATCCCAGTTATCCTTATCAATTGTGATGAGAATTGGATTCTTCTACCCCTTTGTTAACCTCTAACTATGAAGGTAAGTTAAGTGGATGAATTAATTCCAATTTCCAATCAACAATGAGTTTGATAAATCAAGAGTTACCAATTATTTAACCAAAGCAAAAAGGGGAAAAACTAAATCTACTAGAATAATAATATCCTCAGATTGGGAATAATAAAAAGGAACAATCATAAACTGAAATGCTTCAAATATCATTAAATAAAATATTCAAATCTTAACATGGAAAAGTTCATAAGCCAATTAGGCAACATATCTAATACAAGCAATGAAGTATCTGAAAATAGGAAATAAATATAAAGTAAAAGAACATTGAACCTGGGATCCAGAGTTACTCTTAAAACAAGAAGAAATCCTAAATCCTAAATCCTAATCCTAAAGAGAGAGAGGAGAGAACCCCTCTCAAAACTAATCTAAATCATGAGAAGTGAATTATGAGTGGCATGATGATGAATGGATGCATTCCCCCACTTTATAGCCTCTAATCTGTGTTCTCTGGGCCGAAAACTGGGTCAGAAACAGTCCAGAAGTCACTTCCAGCGCTTTCTGGTCCGTACAGGTCGCGAAAAAGTGACGCGGCCGCATGGCTCACGCGGCCGCGCGGGTTGCGCTCCTGCCAGGTCACGCGACCGCGTGACCCACGTGTTTGCGTCGCCTGGCGTAGATGCAGCTATGGCAAATTATATATCAAATCGAAGCCCCGGACGTTAGCTTTCCAACGCAACTGAAACCGCGTCGTTTGGACCTCTGTAGCTAAAGTTACAGCTGTTTGAGTGCGAAGAGGTCAGGTTGGACAGCTTAGCAATTTCTCCAACTTCTTGTATTCCTTCCACTTTTGCATGCTTCCTTTCCATCCTCCAAGCCATTCTTGCCCTGTAATCTCTGAAATCACTTAACACACATATCAAGGCATCTAATGGTGATAAGAGAGGATTAATAATAAGCAAATATAAGTCCAAAGAAGCATGTTTTCAATCAAAGCACATAATCAGGAAGAAAATATAAAACCATGCAAATAGTATGAATAAGTGGGTAAAGATTAGATAAAAACCACTCAATTGAGCACAAGATAAACCATAAAATAGTGGTTTATCAACCTCCCCGCACTTAAACATTAGCATGTCCTCATGCTAAGCTCAAAAGAAGCTATAAAGATGAAGAGGAAAGGTGAAATGTTATGAAATGCAACCTATGTATATGAATGCAACTACATGCAAAATGTTTCTACCTACTTGGTTTAAAAGTAAATAAATTCTCCAAGAATAAATATAAACCAAATTCCACTAATTCAAATTACACAATAAAAGATAAGTAAACTTGTAAGAAGATAGCTCATGAAAGCAGGGAACATAGAATCAAGTATTGAACCCTCACAGGAAATGTATATGCACTTCTAATCTCTCAAGTGTCTAGGGTCAATCACTCTACTCTTCCCTAGTCATGCTTTCTAACACTTTGTTCTTCATCTAACCAATCAACAATATTTAATGCATCAATGCAAACATCATGAGGTCTTTTCAAGGTTGTAATGGGGCTAAGGTAAGGGTAAGGGTATATATATGGCTAAGTGAGCTTTATAAAGTGAATCCTTGTTTAGTCTAAGATCTCACCTAGCATACATACACTCTATATAACTTTAAAATCATACCTAGCTATCCATAATTTTTCCCACTTTTGTATTACATGCTCATGTTTCAATTTTTATTTTTATCCCATGTGCATTGTTTTCATTGGGGAATTTCTTTTTGTATCCCCTTTTATTCAGATGCTGAAAATTTTTTTTTTTTGATGCACATGGTAATTGAATCACTTTGATTTTCTTATGAGCATGCTTTCCAAATTTATTTTTATTTCTTTTTTAATCTTCCTAACCCTTTGTTTCTATCACTCATGTTCCCACAAGGTTTCCCACATTTAACTCTATTCATGATTTACTATCTTAAGCTAACCAAGGATTCAACTTGGGATTTTTATTTTATTTTTCTGCTTAAGGCTAGTATTGTAGTTTATAGAACAAGAGAGAATTAAAAGCTCAAGGGGGCTAACAAGGGTGATGTAAAAGGTAGGCTAATTTTGGGATAAGTGAGCTAGAATTAACAATGGCCTCAATCATATGCAAGCATTTAAATACACTAAATATTGGATATATAGAATGAAACAAAGCTAAGATTGCAATCATAGAGAAGTAAACACACAAGAATAAAATGTTTATGGTTAAATAATGTAACCATGTAAATAAGCTCAAATCTCACAGGTTGTGTGTTCTTTGGCTCAAAAACTATGTTCCAATTACAACTTCAAACAAATTTTTAATAAAAATTTTCAATTTAAATTAGTGAAATTTTTCAAAAAAAGGGTCTTAAAAGAAATTTATTATTTTAACCAAGTAGTAGCTAAATGCATAAAATCAAACAAATATGTAATTAAACATGCAAATGCAATAGTGAACAAACAAATAAAATAAAATATTGGTGTTGAGTCAAGAAGTAACTAACCCATGGAGATCGGTATCGACCTCCCCACACTTAAAGATTGCACCGTCCTCGGTGCATGCTGAGATGTGCAGGTGGACGGGTTGTTCCAACTGATGCCTTTCTTCAAGATTTTACAGATGGACTTGTCTGTCTCCCCATGTAAACGTCTTCCGCTTCCCTTCCGGGTGGCCATCCTGAAAGAAAAAGGAAAGAAAAGTAACCCAAAAATAAAGATAGAAAGTAAATGAAATATGGGTTGAGTAATGCCAAATGATAATGGTCTCATTTACATGGAAGCTTCAACATGTACGTGAGAAAATAATAGAAGCCATGGCATGCCAGTGGTACAAAATTTGTAATATAGGGGAGGAGTGTGGATAGTGGAAGTATCATAAAAGATTGGCATTGGCATACAATTAATATCATTCCACAGTGTAATACAAGTTACCAAAATAAATTAAAGAAAAGAAGCAACAGTTGAATAAGAAAATTTTTTAACACCAATGGAAAAATAAAAATGTACACAAAATTAAAATGTAATGAATGAAATATGCAAATAAATAAAAATAAAATAAAAAGAAAAAGAAGAATGAGAAGGGAAAGAAGGGAAGAGGAAGTAAATAAGAAAGGAGAAGAAAAATTAGGATTTGGAGGAGAGAAAGATAAGATATGTGGCAATTTTAGGGTGAGCTGTGCGGCGCATGCGACGCGGCCGCGGAAGGCACGCGTTCGCGTGGGTGCGCGTCAGGTAAGACGACGCGATCGCGTCAGTCACGCGGTCGCGTGACCCGTGTTGCACTGCTGGTGCGAGTGCAGCCTCGCTCCAGCACAACTCTCTGTTCGATTCAATTTAATTGCCAAAATTGGGTGACGCGATCGCGTGAGTGTGCGTCAGAAAATAATTGACGCGGCCGCGTCGGTAACGCGGTCGCGTGACAAGGATTGTGCTTCCAGCACCAATCCAGCACCACTCTCGCACAATATGGCATTGTGCACCCTTTTACGTCAAAAATGCAGGGCACACGGTCGCGTGGGAGGCCATACTTCCCATTCGATGCGGACGCGTCAGCGACGTGGTCGCGTGGGTCGATTTGTGCCATTAGCACACCTCCAGCCACGCTCCAGCGTGACTCTCTGTTCACTTTTAATTTTCCTTTCTCCGCGTCGCTCATGCGATCGCGTCGCGTAGTGAAAATTTTTTTTTAAATGCATGAACAATGCAGAATGCAGTGATTAATATGAGTGCTATGCATGATTCCAGGTTTACTAAAGTAAAATGAAAAGGAAATAAAAATAAAAACAAATAATGATGAAATAAACTGAAAAAGAAACGACCATACCATGGTGGATTGTATCCCACCTAGCACTTTTAGTTAAAGTCCTTAAGTTGGACATTGGAGGAGTATCCTGTTATGGTGGTTTATGTTTAAATTCGTCCAAAAATCTCCAACAGTGCTTGGAATGCCAATAGCCTCCGGGGTCCCAAACTAGGCATGTGAAGCTTCTGAACAGCTTCAAACAGATTTTTAGGTTCCCGGGGTGATAAATGTCAGAAAAAACTCCAGGATTCCAAGCCTTGCTTTTAAATCCGCCTCCATTTTGATTTGTAAGTTTCCATTCGGGTGGGTTAAAAAGTAGAATCTCACCGTGGTGACCAAACGTTCTCCGTGATCCATGCAATTGAGCATGATACCAATCCGTGTACTTCGAGGTGAAGCGTGGAACTTTAATGAACCTTGTGCACCAGCTCTGAGTACAAGCCATTTCCCTTTTACTCTTAAAGCCGCAGAGAGCTCTAAGTTGGCCATCTGTTTCAAACAAACCATATTCAAGTGAATAAGTGAAGGTATAAGTTAAGGATTGTACCCACTTGAAGCTTGTCTTAGGTGATAGTGGCCATGGGATAGGTGTTTTTGGTGGTTCTGCAAGTTCCGTTTCCTTGTGCTCTTCTGTGAATTCCTCCACTTTCTTGCAAAGATTGATGAGCGGATAATTTGTACGCTTTTTGGCATTGTTTTTAGTATGTTTTTAGTAGGATTTAGTTAGTTTTTAGTATATTTTTATTATTTTTTAGTTAAAGTTCACTTTTCTGGACTTTACTATGAGTTTGTGTGTTTTTCTGTGATTTCAGGTATTTTCTGGCTGAAATTGAGGGACCTGAGCAAAAATCTGATTCAGAGACTGAAAAGGACTGCAGATGCTGTTGGATTCTGACCTCCCTGCACTCGAAGCGGATTTTCTGGAGCTACAGAAGCCCAATTGGCGCGCTCTCAACGGCGTTAGAAAGTAGACATCCTGGGCTTTCCAGCAATATATGATAGTCCATACTTTGCCCAAGATTTGATGGCCCAAACCGGCGTTCAAATTTACCTTCAGATTTCCCAGCGTTAAACGCCGGAACTGGCACCTAAATGGGAGTTAAACGCCCAAACTGGCATAAAAGCTGGCGTTTAACTCCAAGAAGAGTCTCTACACGAAAATACTTCATTGCTCAGCCCAAGAACACACCGAGTGGGCCCGGAAGTGGATTTTTATGTCATTTACTCATCTCTGTACACCCTAGGCTACTAGTTTTCTATATATAGGACCTTTTACTATTGTATTTTCATCTTCTGATCTTTGGAATCTCTTGTTCTTTAGATCTTTTGATCACTTTGGGAGGCTGGCCTCACGGCCATGCCTAGACCCTGTTCTTATGTATTTTCAACGGTGGAGTTTCTACACACCATAGATTAAGGTGTGGAGCTCTACTGTACCTCGAGTATTAATGCAATTACTATTGTTCTTCTATTCAATTCCGCTTGTTCTTGTTCCAAGATATCACTTGTTCTTTAACTTGATGAATGTGATGATCTGTGACACTCATCATCATTCTCACCTATGAACGTGTGACTGACAACCACCTCCGTTCTACCTTAGATTGGGTGAATATCTCTTGGATTCCTGATACACGATGCATGGTTGATCGCCTGACAACCGAGCGCTCGCCTGACAAACGAGCCAGCCATTCCGTGAGATCAGAGTCTTCGTGGTATAGGCAAGAACTGATGGCGGCATTCAAGAGAATCCGGAAGGTCTAACCTTGTCTGTGATATTCTGAGTAAGATTCAATGATTGAATGACTGTGACGTGCTTCAAACTCCTGAAGGCGGGGCGTTAGTGACAGACGCAAAAGAATCACTGGATTCTATTCCGGCCTGATTGAGAACCGACAGATGGATAGCCGTGCCGTGACAGGGTGCGTTGAACATTTCCAATGAGAGGATGGGAGGTAGCCACTGACAACGGTGAAACCCTTGCATAAGCTTGCCATGGAAAGGAGTAAGAAGGATTGGATGAAGACAGTAGGAAAGCAGAGAGACGGAAGGGACAAAGCATCTTCATACGCTTATCTGAAGCTCTCACCAATGATATACATAAGTATCTCTATCTCTATCTTTATCTTTATGTTTTATTCATCATCTATACCCATTTGAGTCTGCCTGACTAAGATTTACAAGGTGACCATAGCTTGCTTCATACCAACAATCTCCGTGGGATCGACCCTTACTCGCGTAAGGTTTATTACTTGGACGACCCAGTGCACTTGCTGGTTAGTTGTGCAGAGTTGTGTAGTGATCACAATTTCGCGCACCAAAGATCTTCAATTGTACCTGTATCCTGGTCAAAGTCTTCTATGTCTTCCTCATCACTCAAGTCATAGATTAGAGGTTGAGAGAAATCTACCTCCGCGTCATCTTCATACTCACTTGGGAAAGATTCTTCGATTTCAGAGAGTTCACTTGCGGACGCAAGTTCATCACCAAGAGAGCTAGACTTGTGAATATCATCATCAAGGGAATTTGCTTCTTGGATTATTCCGTCTGATTCCTCATAAATGACTTGCCTTGGAGATTGTACAGTATCTTCCTTAGCATCAATTGTAGCATCCTGGACGGAGTTTTCCTCAATTCTGGATTCCCAAGGAAGTTCAGCATTGCCTAGATCTTCAACCAACTCTTCTTCTTGAACAATGACAGCTTCTTCTAATTGTTCTAGTACAAATTCATTTTCTGCCTTGTTCACTGGAGTCTCTAGTATTTCCTTCATGCTACGCTCTTCATCGGGTTGTCCACATGGAACTGTGGTTGATCCTTGTATATTTGAGCGTTTAGTGGCCCATTGGATTAGTGCGTGCTCCAGTTGTTGAATGGTTGTTTGAAATTTAGTTATTGTTTCTTTTAGGCAATCCTCTGCTTCGTGGTTTGTTGGACTTAGACATGATACATAGGAAAGTGGTGATGATTAGGAACGATTGGATTGGTATTGGGGTAAGGAAGGATCATATGATGGCGAATGGTGAAGAGAAGCTTGTGAGTGTGGTGGTTCGAGGTTATGTTGAAAGGACGGTTCATATGCACAGGGTGGGGCTTGTTGGTAGTTACAAGGTTGTCCACCATGTCTTTCAGCTGGGTATGCGCGGTAGAATGGTCTTTGTCCAGGATATCTCGGAGGGTGTTGCTGCCAAAAGGGTTGATTAGATCCTCTTGGTTCTATCCATCCTTGATTGGTCTGACCTTGATGCACATTCCTGCTGTAACTTCTATTTCCTTTAACAATATTAGAGCCAAACTCAAAGCGAAAGGGGTGAGAATTCATAGTAGCAAATAAAGATAAAAAGGAAAAACAAAAATAAATAAACAAGCAAAAGAAAAATATTTACAATAACCAATAATAAGGCACACGTTAGCAGTTCCCCGGCAACGGCGCCATTTTGACGTTAGGATTTTTGCCAGTAAAGAATGTCATAAAAACAGTCGCGTTGTAGATATAGTCTCTAAACCGACAAAAATCCTTTCGTACAAATGTTTTGGTTGTCACAAGTAACAAACCCCTTTAAAAGTTGTTAACCGAGTATTCAAACCTCGGGTCGTCTTCTCAAGGAATTGCAGGGAGGTATGTTCTATTATTGGCTATGAAGATTGTAAATTGGGGGTTTTGAGAATTTAGGCAATGGGCACAAGCATATTTTCAAAGCAATAAAAATAAATAAATAACTGTAAAATAAACTCTTGGCAAGGTATAAAGACTGGAGGTCCTATCCCAGTTATCCTTATCAATTGTGATGAGAATTGGATTCTTCTCCCACTTTGTTAACCTCTAACTATGAAGGTAAGTTAAGTGGATGAATTAATTCCAATTTTCAATCAAAAATGAGTTTGATAAATCAAGAGTTACCAATTATTTAACCAAAGCAAAAAGGGAAAAAACTAAATCTACTAGAATAATAATATCCTCAGATTGGGAATAATAAAAAGGAACAATCTAAACTGAAATGCTTCAAATATCATTAAATAAAATATTCAAATCTAACATGGAAAGTTCATAAGCCAATTAGGCAACATATCTAATACAAGCAATGAAGTATCTGAAAATAGGAAATAAATATAAAGTAAAGAACATGAACTAGGATCCAGAGTTACTCCTAAAACAAGAAGAAATCCTAAATCTAAATCCTAATCCTAAAGAGAGAGAGGAGAGAAACCCCTCTCAAAGCTAATCTAAATCATGAGAATGAATTATGAGTGGCATGATGATGAATGGATGCATTCCCCCACTTTATAGCCTCTAATCTGTTCTCTGGGCCGAAAACTGGGTCAGAAACAGTCCAGAAGTCACTTCCAGTGCTTTCTAGTCCGTAAAACAAGAAGAAATCCTAAATCCTAAATCCTAATCCTAAAGAGAGAGAGAGGAGAGAACCCCTCTCAAAGCTAATCTAAATCATGAGAAGTGAATTATGAGTGGCATGATGATGAATGGATGCATTCCCCCACTTTATAGCCTCTAATCTGTGTTCTCTGGGCCGAAAACTGGGTCAGAAACAGTCCAGAAGTCACTTCCAGTGCTTTCTAGTCCGTACAGGTCGCGGAAAAGTGACGCGGCCGCATGGCTCACGCGGCCGCGCGGGTTGCGCTCCTGCCAGGTCACGCGACCGCGTCGCCTGGCGTCGGGGCAGCTATGGCAAATTATATATCAAATCGAAGCCCCGGACGTTAGCTTTCCAACGCAACTAAAACCGCGTCGTTTGGACCTCTGTAGCTAAAGTTATAGCTGTTTGAGTGCGAAGAGGTCAGGCTGGACAGCTTAGCAATTTCTCCAACTTCTTGTATTCCTTCCACTTTTGCACGCTTCCTTTCCATCCTCCAAGCCATTCTTGCCCTGTAATCTCTGAAATCACTTAACACACATATCAAGGCATCTAATGGTGATAAGAGAGGATTAATAATAAGCAAATATAAGTCCAAAGAAGCATGTTTTCAATCAAAGCACATAATCAGGAAGGAAATATAAAACCATGCAAATAGTATGAATAAGTGGGTAAAGAGTAGATAAAAACCACTCAATTGAGCACAAGATAAACCATAAAATAGTGGTTTATCAATGCTATTGACCAACAACACACAAAGAAGGTGAAAAAATTCTATTATAAATATCCAATAGAGATGGGTGACACTTTACTTTACAAAAGGTTTTTTTGTTTTGCTGATGAATATTTTTATTATTATTTTTTTATATCATTATCACTTCTAATAATTTTATATTTGATATAAGAATGAAATACATGATAACAAAAACATATCACTAATTAGAGGTTGACATAATCCGTTCTCAAATGTCCATCTGTTGGAGTGATTTATATTTTTGGTTGATATGTGTGCAAGGACTTCTTCGAAAGTTGGTGATGAGAATCCTTCAAGTCGGGTGGTGGACGAAATTGTGATCCTTAGTCTTTGTATTTGTATGAAATCATTATTATGGCATCGGTTGTTTTCACAACTCCGTTCAACTAACCAGCAAGTGTACTGGGTCGTCCAAGTAATAAACCTTACGTGAGTAAGGGTCGATCCCACAGAGATTGTTGGTATAAAGCAAGCTATGGTCACCTTGTAAATCTCAGTCAGGCAGATTAAATTTGTTTATGGTTTCGAAAATTAATAATAAAATAGAAATAATAAAAGGGATAGAATACTTATGCAGATTCATTGGTGGGAATTTCAGATAGCATATGGAGATACTTATGGCTCAAGGACGCCTGCTCTCCTACTGCTTCACTCAATCCTTCTTATTCCTTTCCATGGCAAGCTGTGTATAGGGGTTCACCGTTCGACGATGGCTACTTTTAATCCTCTCGGGAAAATGGTCCTCTGCGGCTGTCACTCGCATGGCTAATCGTCTGGAGGCATCACCTGGCCGAAGGCTACATCCATCCTCGCAGTGAAAACTACGCTCACGCGCTCTGTCACAGCACGGCTAATCACTGGTTGGTTCCCGCGCCTACTGGAATAGAATCCCTTGATTCTTTTGCGTTTGTCATCACGCCCAGCACTTGCAAGTTTGAAGCACGTCACAGTCATTCATTACCGGAATCCTACTCGGAATACCACAGACAAGGTTAGACTTTCCGGACTCCCAGGATCCTACTCAGAATACCACAGACAAGGTTAGACTTTCCGGATCCTCATAAATGCCGCCATCTATCTAGCTTATACCACGAAGATTCTATTGGGGAATCTAAGAGATACACATTCAAGCTCGGTTGCATGTAGAACGGAAGTGGTTGTCAATCACGCGCGTTCATAAGTGAGAATGATAATGAGCGTCACATAATCATCACATTCATCATGTTCTTGGGTACGAATGAATATCTTGGAATAAGAATAAGAGAGATTTGAATAAAAGAAAATAGAATTGCATTAATACTTGAGGTACAGTAGAGCTTCACACCCTTAATCTATGGTGTGCAGAAACTCCACCGTTGAAAATACATAAGTGAAAGGTTTAGGCATGGCCGAATGGCCAGCCCCCCTGTGGTCACAAGACCAAATGATCAAAGATTCTCAATACAATAGTTAAATGTTCTATTTATAATAAACTAGCTCCTAGGGTTTACATGAGTAAGTAATTGATGCATAAATCCACTTCCGGGGCCCACTTGGAGTATGCTTGGGCTGAGCTTGATCAATCCACGAGCTGAGGCTTCTCTTGGAGTTGAACTCCGAGTTATGACGTGTTTTGGGCGTTCAACTCCGGATCATGACGTTTTTCTGGCGTTTAACTCTAGACAGTAGCATGTACTTGACGTTCAACGCCAAGTTACATCGTCAATTTTCGAATAAAGTATGGACTATTATATATTGCTGGAAAGCCCTGGATGTCTACTTTCCAACGCCGTTGAGAGCGCGCCAATTGGAGTTCTGAAGCTCCAGAAAATCCATTTCGAGTGCAGGGAGGTCAGATTCCAACAGCATCAGCAGTCCTTTTGTCAGCCTTTTTCAGAGTTTTGCTCAAATCCCTCAATTTCAGCCAGAATTTACCTGAAATCACAGAAAAACACACAAACTCATAGTAAAGTCCAGAAATGTGAATTTAACATAAAAACTAATGAAAACATCCCTAAAAGTAGCTTAAACTTACTAAAAACTACCTAAAAACAATGCCAAAAAGCGTATAAATTATCCGCTCATCACAACACCAAACTTAAATTGTTGCTTGTCCCCAAGCAACTGAAAATCAGATAGGATAAAAAGAAGAGAATATATTATAAATTCCAGAATATCAATGAATATTAATTATAATTAGATGAGCGGGACTTGTAGCTTTTTGCTTCTGAACAGTTTTGACATCTCACTTTTTCCTTTGAAGTTTAGAATGATTGGCTTCTCTAGGAACTTAGAATTTCGGATAGTGTTATTGATTCTCCTAGTTAAGTATGTTGATTCTTGAACACAGCTTCTTATGAGTCTTGGCCGTGGCCCTAAGCACTTTGTTTTCCAGTATTACCACCGGATACATAAATGCCACAGACACATGACTGGGTGAACCTTTTCAGATTGTGACTCAGCTTTGCTAGAGTCCCCAGTTAGTGGTGTCCAGAGCTCTTAAGCATACTCTTTTGCTTTGGATCACGACTTTAACCACTCAGTCTCAAGCTTTTCACTTGGACCTTCATGACACAAGCATATGGTTAGGGACAGCTTGATTTAGCCGCTTAGGCCAGGATTTAATTTCCTTGGGCCCTCCTATCCATTGATGCTCAAAGCCTTGGATCCTTTTTACCCTTGCCTTTTAGTTTTAAGGGCTCGTGGCTTTTTCTATTGCTCCTTTTTTTTACTGCTTTTTCTTGCTTCAAGAATCAATTTCATGATTTTTCAGATCATCAATAACATTTCTCTTTGTTCATCATTCTTTTAAGGGCCAACAGTTTTAACATTCATAAACAACAAGATCAAAAGACATATGCACTGTTCAAGCATTCATTCAGAAAACAAAAAGTATTGTCACCACATCAATATAATTAAATTAAATTCAAGAGCTATTTTCGAAATTTATGTACTTCTTGTTCTTTTGAATTAAAACATTTTTCATTTAAGAGAAGTGAAGGATTAATGGATTTCATTCATAGCTTTAAGACATAGTTACTACATACTAATGATCATGAAGTAGAGACACAAAACATAAATAGACATATAACATAAAAAACCGAAAACAGAAAGAAGTAAAGAACAAGGAATGAATCCACCTTTAGTGGCGTCTTCTTCTTGAAGGACCAATGATGTTCTTTAACTCTTCTATGTCCCTTCCTTGCCTTTGTTGCTCCTCCCTCATTGCTTTTTGATCTTCTCTTATTTCTTGGAGAATGATGGAGTGCTCATGATGTTCCACCCTTAACTGTTCCACATTGTGGCTCAAACCTTCTAAGGAAGTGTTGAGTTGCTCCCAATAGTTGTTTGGAGGAAATTGCATCCCTTGAGGCATCTCAGGGATTTCTTGATGATGAGCTTCCTCATGCACCTCTTGAGAACCGTGAGGGGCTTCTCTTGCTTGCTTCATCCTCTTCTTGGTGATGGGCTTATCCTCCTCAATGGAGATGTCTCCTTCTATGATCACTCCAGCTGAGTAACATAGATGGCAAATAAGGTGAGGAAAAGCTAACCGTGCCATGGGTGAAGGCTTGTCGGCTATTTTGTAGATTTCATTGGAGATGACCTCATGAACTTCTACTTCCTCTCCAATCATGATGCCATGAATCATGATGGCCCGATCCACAGTAACTTCAGATCGGTTGCTAGTAGGAATGATGGAGCGTTGAATGAACTCCAACCATCCTCTAGCTATAGGCTTAAGGTCCAGTCTTCTTAGTTGGACTGGCTTGCCTTTGGAGTCTCTCTTCCATTGAGCTCCTTCCACACAAATGTCCATAAGGACTTGGTCCAACCTTTGATCAAAGTTGACCCTTCTAGTGTAGGGGCGTTCATCACCTTGCATCATGGGCAAGTGGAATGCCAACCTTACATTTTTCGGACTGAAATCCAAGTATTTCCCCCGAACCATTGTGAGATAATTCTTTAGACTCGGGTTCATACCTTGATCATGGTTCCTAGTGATCCATGCATTGGCATAGAACTCTTGAACCATTAAGATTCTGACTTGTTGTATGGGGTTGGTTAAGACTTCCCAACCTCTTCTTCGGACTTCATGTCGGATCTCCGGATACTCATTTTTCTTGAGCTTGAAAGGGACCTCAGGGATCACCTTCTTCTTTGCCACAACATCATAGAAGTGGTCTTGATGGCTCTTGGAGATGAATCTTTCCATCTCCCATGACTCAGAGGTAGAAGCTTTTGTCTTCCCTTTTCCTTTTCTAGAGGATACTCCGGCCTTAGGTGCCATTGGTAATGGAAAAACAAAAAAAAGCTTATGCTTTTACCACACCAAACTTAAAATATTGCTCGCCCTCGAGCAATAAAAGAAAGAAGAGAAGAAGAAGAAGAAGAAAATATGGTAGAGAGGGAGAGAGGTAGGTTCGGCTTTAGGTGAAGAAGAAGGGGTTTGTGTTGTGTGAAAATGAAGAAGAAAGGAAGGGTATTTATAGGGAAAGGGGGGAGGTATGTTCGGCCATTTTGGGTGGGGATGGGAGAGAAATTGGTTTGAATTTTTGAAGGTAGGTGGGGTTTATAGGGAAGAGTGGATGGATGTGAGTGGTGAATGGGGTAATTGGGAAGAGGAATTGAGGTGATTGGTGAATGGGGTAGTTGGGAAGTGTGACATGGGGAAGAGTGAAATAGGATTAGGAGAGTGTGATGAGGATTAAAAGGTAAGGTGGGAATATGGTAGGTGGGGATCCTGTGGGGTCCACAGATCCTGAGGTGTCAAGGAATTCTATCCCTGCACCAAATAGGCATGTAAAATGCCTTTGTGCATCATCTGGCGTTTAAACGCCCATTGATGCACAATCTGGGCGTTCAACGCCCATGTAAGCATGTTTCTGGCGTTGACGCCAGTTTCATGCTTGCTGGCGTTTAGCGCCAGTTTTTTCCTCTCTGGGCACATTCCTGCGTTCAGCGCCAGAATGTTGCTTGTTTCTGGCGTTCAGCGCCAGAATGTGCTCTGTTCTGGCGTTGAACGCCAGCCAGATGCACCTTACTGGCGTTGAACGCCAGCCTGTGCGTCCTCCAGGGTGAAAATTTTTTTCTTCTGCTGTTTTTGATTCTGTTTTAATTTTTATGATTTTTTCGTGACTCTTCATGATCATGTACCTAATAAAACACAAAATAACAAAAAATAGAATAAAATAAAATTAGATAAAATTGGGTTGCCTCCCAACAAGCGCTTCTTTAATGTCAATAGCTTGACAGTGGCTCTCATGGCCACAAGGTGATCAGGTCAATGTTGTATAGTTGTCCACACCAAACTATAGTTTGGATATGGGATCTTAACACCAAACTTAGAGTTTGGTTGTGGCCTCACAACACCAACTTAGAGTTTGGTTGTGGCCTCACAACACCAAACTTAGAGTTTGACTGTGGGGGCTCTTCTTGACCCTGAACTGAGAGAAGCTCTTCATGCTTACTCTCTTCTGTCACAGAGGGATGGCTTTGTGCCTTAAACACAAGGTATTCTGCCAGTTGTAATGAGAACAAGGCAGGTTATACCTCAATGATCCCCAGCTTCTCCATTACAGAGAGTGGCATAAGATTTATATTCCTGACCCCAGATCACATAGAGCTTTTTCAAAGCTCATGGTGCCTATGGTGCAAGGTATCGAACTTGCCAGGATCTTGTTTCTTTTGAGGTAGAGTTTTCTGAATCCAAGTATCCAGTTCATTAATGAGCAAGGGAGGTTCACTTTCCAAAGTCTCATTACCAAATAACTTGGCATTCAGCTTCATGATAGCTCCTAAGTATTGAGCAACTTGCTCTCCAGTTGCATCTTCATCCTCTTCAGAGGATGAATAGTCTTCAGAGCTCATGAATGGAAGAAGGAGATTCAATGGAATCTCTATGGTCTCTGTATGAGCCTCAGATTCCTTTGGATCCTTAATAGGAAACTCCTTCTTGCTTGAGGGACGTCCCAGGAGGTCTTCCTCACTAGGATTTTCGTCCTCCTCCTCCTTTGTACATTCGGCCATATTGACTATGTCAATGGCTTTGCACTCTCCTTTTGGATTCTCTTCTGTATTGCTTGGGAGAGTACTGGGAGGAGTTTCAATGACTTTCTTACTCAGCTGGCCCACTTGTGCCTCCAGATTTCTGATGGAGGATCTTGTTTCATTCATGAAACTGAAAGTGGCCTTTGACAGATCAGAGACTATATTGGCTAAATTAGAAGTTTTTGTTCAGAATTCTCTGTCTGTTGCTGAGAAGATGATGGATATGGCTTACTATTATTCAGCCTATTGCGTCCACCATTGTTAAAGCCTTGTTGAGGCTTTTGTTGATCCTTCCAGGAGAAATTTGGATGATTTCTCCATGATGGGTTATAGGTGTTTCCATAAGGTTCACCTATGTAATTAACCTCTGCCATGGCAGGGTTCTCAGGATCATAAGCTTCTTCAGAAGCTACCTCTCTAGTACTGTTGGATGCATGTTGCCATTCATTCAGATTTTGAGAGATCATGTTGACCTGTTGAGTCAACACTTTGTTCTGAGCCAATATGGCATTCAGAGCATCTATTTCAAGAACTCCTTTCCTCTGAGGTATCCCATTGTTCACGGAATTCCTCTCAGAGGTGTACATGAACTGGTTATTTGCAACCATGTCAATGAGTTCTTGAGCCTCTTCAGGCGTTTTCTTCAGGTGAATAGATCCAACTGCAGAATGGTCCAATGACATTTTCGAAAATTCAGATAGACCATAATAGAATATATCTAATATGGTCCATTCTGAAAACATGTCAGATGGACATCTTTTGGTCAGCTGCTTGTATCTTTCCCAAGCTTCATAGAGGGATTCACCATCTTTTTGTTTGAAAGTTTGAACATCCACTCTCAGCTTGCTCAGCTTTTGAGGAGGAAAGAATTTGTCCAAGAAGGCAGTGACCAGCTTATCCCATGAGTCCAGGCTATCCTTGGGTTGTGAATCCAACCATATTCTAGCTCTGTCTCTTACAGCAAAAGGAAAAAGCATGAGTCTGTAGACTTCAGGATCAACTCCATTCGTCTTTACAGTCTCACAGATCTGCAAGAACTCAGTTAAAAACTGATAAGGATCTTCAGACGGAAGTCCATAAAACTTGCAGTTTTGTTGCATTAAAGCAACTAGTTGAGGCTTAAGCTCAAAGTTATTGGCTCCAATGGCAGGAATGGAGATGCTTCTTCCATCAAACCTGGACGTTGGCTTTGTGAAGTTACCAAGCATTCTCCTTGCATTATTATTATTTTCGGCTGCCATTTCCTTCTCTTGTTCGAAAATTTCTGAAAGGTTGTTTCTGGATTGTTGTAATTTAGCTTCTCTTAATTTTCTCTTCAGAGTCCTTTCAGGTTCTGGATCAATTTCAACAAGAGTGCCTTTATCCTTGTTCCTGCTCATATGAAAGAGAAGAAAACAAGAAAAGAAAGAGGAATCCTCTATGTCACAGTATAGAGATTCCTTTATGTTAGTAGAAAAAGAAGGGGTAGAAGAATGAAGAGGGAGATTCGGATTTTTGGATGAAGAGAGGTGAAGAGAAGTGTTAGTAATTAAATAATTAAATAGAAGAAGAAAAGAGGAGGGAGATTTCGAAAATAATTTTTGAAAAGGGGTTAGTGATTTTCGAAAATTAGAGATAAAATGTAATTAAAATTAAAACATGAAACAATTAATTAATTAAAAAGAATGTTTGAAAAAGGGATGAGATATTTTCGAAAATTAGAGAGGGAAAAGTAGTTAGGTGGTTTTGAAAAAGATAAGAAACAAACTAGAAGTTAGTTAGTTGATTGAAAAAGATTTGAAATCAAAATTGAAAAAGATAAGAAGATAGCAAGTTAGATAGGATATTTTGAAATCAAATTTTGAAAAAGATAAAATTTTTGAAAAAAGATCAAATAAAAGATAAAAAGATTTAATTCAAAAATTTTGAAATTATTTACTTCACTAACAAGAAACTACAAGATAAGATTCTAGAACTTAAAGATTGGACCTTTCTTAACAAGAAAGTAACAAACTTCAAATTTTTGAACCAATCACATTAATTATTAGTGAATTTTCGAAAATATGATGTAAAGATAAGGAAAAGATTTTGAAAATAATTTGAAAAATGTTTTTGAAATTTTCGAAAAAAAATAAAAAAAAATGAAAAAGATATGATTTTTGAAAAAGATTTTGAAAAGATAAGATTTTTAAAATTGAAATTTTTGACTTGACTTGTAAGAAACAACTAATTTTAAAAATTTTTTACCAAGTCAACCCAAAATTTCGAAAATTTGGAGGGAAATAAGGAAAAGATATTTTTTTGATTTTTGAATTTTTAATTATGAGAGAGAAAAACAACAAAAATACTCAATGCATGAAATTTTTAGATCAAAACCATGAATGCATGCAAGAATGCTATGAATGTCAAGATGAACACCAAGAACACTTTGAAGATCATGATGAACATCAAGAACATATTTTTGAAAAATTTTTGATGCAAAGAAAACATGCAAGACACCAAACTTAGAAATCTTTAATGCATGGACTCTAACAAACAAAAAAATGCATATGAAAAACAACAACCAACACAAAATAAGAAAACATCAAGATCAAACAAGAGGACTTATCAAGAACAACTTGAAGATCATGAAGAACACTATGAATGTATGAGATTTTCGAAAAATGCAAGAAAAAATTTTTTAAAGCATGCAATTGACACCAAACTTAAAAATTGACTCAAGACTCAAACAAGAAACACAAAATAATTTTTTTTATTTTTATGATTTTATGAATTTTTTTTTTTGAACTTTTATTAATTTTTTTTTTCGAAAATAAAGTTTAGAAAAACGAAAAATAAAAGAAAAATTTTGAAAAAGATTTTTGAAAAGAAAATTACCTAATCTGAGCAACAAGATGAACCGTCAGTTGTCCATACTCGAACAATCCCCGGCAACAGCGCCAAAAACTTGGTGTTGTTGCCGGATTAAAAACTAGGCACCATTGTGGGTTGGAAACAATTGTTTGAATTGTTGTTCGAAATTGATTGTTCCCCGGCAACGGCGCCAAAAACTTGGTGGACGAAATTGTGATCCTTAGTCTTTGTATTTGTATGAAATCATTATTATGGCATCGGTTGTTTTCACAACTCCGTTCAACTAACCAGCAAGTGTACTGGGTCGTCCAAGTAATAAACCTTACGTGAGTAAGGGTCGATCCCACAGAGATTGTTGGTATGAAGCAAGCTATGGTCACCTTGTAAATCTCAGTCAGGCAGATTAAATTTGTTTATGGTTTCGAAAATTAATAATAAAATAGAAATAATAAAAGGGATAGAATACTTATGCAGATTCATTGGTGGGAATTTCATATAAGCATATGGAGATACTGTATGGCTCAAGGACGCCTGCTCTCCTACTGCTTCAACTCAATCCTTCTTATTCCTTTCCATGGCAAGCTGTGTATAGGGGTTCACCGTTCGACGATGGCTACTTTTAATCCTCTCGGGAAAATGGTCCTCTGCGGCTGTCACTCGCATGGCTAATCGTCTGGAGGCATCACCTGGCCGAAGGCTACATCCCATCCTCGTAGTGAAAACTACGCTCACGCGCTCTGTCACAGCACGGCTAATCACTGGTTGGTTCCCGCGCCTACTGGAATAGAATCCCTTGATTCTTTTGCGTTTGTCATCACGCCCAGCACTTGCAAGTCTGAAGCACGTCACAGTCATTCATTACCGGAATCCTACTCGGAATACCACAGGCAAGGTTAGACTTTCCGGACTCCCAGGATCCTACTCAGAATACCACAGACAAGGTTAGACTTTCCGGATCCTCATAAATGCCGCCATCTATCTAGCTTATACCACGAAGATTCTGTTGGGGAATCTAAGAGATACACATTCAAGCTCGGTTGCATGTAGAACGGAAGTGGTTGTCAATCACGCGCGTTCATAAGTGAGAATGATAATGAGCGTCACATAATCATCACATTCATCATGTTCTTGGGTACGAATGAATATCTTGGAATAAGAATAAGAGAGATTTGAATAAAAGAAAATAGAATTGCATTAATACT
Organism: Arachis stenosperma; assembly: GCF_014773155.1. NCBI lineage: Eukaryota > Viridiplantae > Streptophyta > Magnoliopsida > Fabales > Fabaceae > Arachis > Arachis stenosperma. The sequence goes on along the minus strand of NC_080380.1, from coordinate 111,443,355 downwards.
TGAGGTACAGTAGAGCTCCACACCCTTAATCTATGGTGTGCAGAAACTCCACCGTTGAAAATACATAAGTGAAAGGTTCAGGCATGGCCGAATGGCCAGCCCCCCTGTGGTCACAAGACCGAATGATCAAAGATTCTCAATACAATAGTTAAATGTTCTATTTATAATAAACTAGCTCCTAGGATTTACATGAGTAAGTAATTGATGCATAAATCCACTTCCGGGGCCCACTTGGTGTATGCTTGGGCTGAGCTTGATCAATCCACGAGCTGAGACTTCTCTTGGAGTTGAACTCCGAGCTATGACGTGTTTTGGGCGTTCAACTCCGGATCATGACGTTTTTCTGGCGTTTAACTCCAGACAGCAGCATGTACTTGACGTTCAACGCCAAGTTACGTCGTCAATTTCCGAATAAAGTATGGACTATTATATATTGATGGAAAGCCCTGGATGTCTACTTTCCAACGCCGTTGAGAACGCGCCAATTGGAGTTCTGTAGCTCCAGAAAATCCATTTCGAGTGCAGGGAGGTCAGATTCCAACAGCATCAGCAGTCCTTTTGTCAGCCTTTTTCAGAGTTTTGCTCAAATCCCTCAATTTCAGCCAGAATTTACCTGAAATCACAGAAAAACACACAAACTCATAGTAAAATCCAGAAATGTGAATTTAACATAAAAACTAATGAAAACATCCCTAAAAGTAGCTTAAACTTACTAAAAACTACCTAAAAACAATGCCAAAAAGCGTATAAATTATCCGCTCATCATCGGGCATTAGAACAAATATTAGAAGGTTAATGGTTGATTTGAACATGCCACCCAAGAAAAGTCAAGGGGAGTGATGCACCACTATTTTGTGGTACATCTTGTGCTTAATTGAGTGGATTTTATCTACTAATCTCACACTTATTTATTGAATTTGCATGTTTTACATTTTTCTTCCTGATTTTGTGCTATGATTGAAAACATGTTTCTTTGGTCTTAATTTAGCTAATTTTAATCCACTCTCATTACCATTTGATGCCATGATTTGTGTGTTAAGTGTTTTCAGATATTACAGGGCATGAATGGCTTAGAGGATGGAAAGGAAGCATGCAAAACTGGAAAGAATACAAGAAATTGAAGGAATTGCTAATGTTGTCAGTCCTAACCTCTTCGCACTCAATCGATTATAACTTAAGCTACATAGATCCAAATGAGACAGTTTTAGTTGCGTTGGAAAGCTAACATTCGAGGCATCGCAACGATATACAATTTGCCATAGTGGCCATGCAGCTAGGCGACGCGCACGCGCACATTGGCGAAAAGTCCATCAGTGCGCACGCGCACCTGGCGCGTACGCGCGACATGCGCGACATACTGCAACTGCAGAAATCGCTGATGGCGACTTCTGGGCTATTTTTGACCCAGTTTTCGATCCAGAAAACAGAGATTAGAGGCTACAGAGTGGGGGGAATCAATCCATTCATTCATACACTTTTCATTCACACAATTTTAGGCTTTAGATTAGTTCTCTAGAGAGAGAGGCTCTCTCCTCTCTCTTAGGTTTTAGGATTAGGATTTCCTCTTCTTCTCAATTCCAGGTTCAATCTTCTTTTAATTTAGTTTCTCTTTTATTTGTTTATGAACTCCATGTTAGATTTGATTTCTTTATTCAATGCAATTTGAGGTATTTCATATTTATGATTTTAATTTAGTTTTTTACATTCTTAGCTTGTGTTGAGTAATTGGAGATACTTGAGTTATCAAACTCTTTGTTGATTGAAAATTGGAATTCGATGCTGATTGATTTGAATTCCCCTAACTCAAGTCTTTTCTTAGGAATTGACTAGGACCTGAGGAATCAAATTGATTTATCCACTTTACATACCTTCATAGTTAGAGGTTGACCAAGTGGTTGCAAAAGCCAATTCTCATCACAATTGATAAGGATAACTAGAAAATGACGTCCAGTTCTTATACCTTACAAGGGTTTTCATGATAATTAGTTTACTTCTTTGTCATTTACATTCTTTGTTCAAACCTTTCAAAAACCCAAAAAGATACTTTTCTCATAACCAATAATAACACACCTCCCTGCAATTTCTTAAGAGACGACCCGAGGTTTAAATACTTCGGATATTAATTTTTATTGGGTTTGCTTTAGTGACAAACAATTTTTTTGTACGAAAGGATTTTTGTTGGTTTAGAAGCTATACTTTCAACGAGACTTTATTTGTAAAATTCTTTACTAGCAAAAATCCGATCGTCAAAATAGCGTCGTTGCTGGGAAATTGCAAGCGTGTGCTTTATTATTGGTTATTGTAAATATTTGCTTTTTTCTTGTTTATTTGTTTTTATTTTTAATTTTTATTAACTACTATAAATTCGCACCCCTGTCGCTATGAGTTTGGTTCCAATGCTGTTGTACGGAATGGAAGCTATAATGAGAACAGTCATCAAGGTTGGAACAATCAAAGATGGGAGGAGCCATAAGGATTTGATCAACCCTCTTGGCAACAACCCCCTCCAATGTGCTATAACCAACAACCATTCCATGATGCATACCAAGGCAATAGTTATGGTGGACCCTTTCGTGACAACCAACCTCCACCAAATTACTATGGTCAAGAGCCATTTCAGGGTGCGTACCAAGATGATAGATATGGTGGACCCCCTTGTAGTTACCAACAAGCTCCACCATATGCCTATGAACCCCTTCCTCAACATAACTTTGAAACACCACACTCACAAGCCCCTTTCCACCACTCACCTCCATATGACCCTAACCCGTATCCACCATACCAACCACTTTATGAGCCAAATGAACCATACATAGAACCACTCCCATTCCAACACAATTACTCTCATGAGCCACCACCTCAATGTTCACCATCTCCATGCCCTTACCAAGAAGAATCACATTCCTTTCATGCACCCTTTCTCCAAAATAATGACCCCTCCTATCCACCCCAATCCTCCATGGAGAACACACTTACCTCTCTCATTGGTCTCACCTCTAAACTCCAAAATCTTATATCCCGCATGGACCAATCCTCTACCTCGAATACTCAATCCTCAAGCTCTAGTACACTTCCTTTTCAACCACATAATGATCTCTCCATCTCATCACCACCCTCCATGGAAGAGCACCCACATCCATCAATCCAAGAGCAACATGATCCCAATGATGCTATTGACATAGAACAAGAGAAAAGGAATCGTCTTAAGGACGCAATAGATCAGTTACATGCGACCTTATTTCCAGAGGAGCAAGAGGAGGACCAAAATGTGGAGGTAGGAGAGACCCTTGAAGATGAAGGAGTAGTTGAAGGGAGTTGTCACGAAAAGAAAATCATTAAGGAGGAATACGATTTTATGCTAAAACAACTGGACAAAGCCGCAATAGTTAAAGAGGAAGTGGTTGAAGACTTAGGAGATGCGGAACCTCCATGGGAAAGTCAAGTCATAGAGCCTCCTTCCAAGGTGTTTGATGTTGATGTTGAGGAAGGTGTACAACCTCCAAGACATCTCATGGTTGAAGACTTTGCAGAGGTTGATCAAGATATGGAGATTAAGGAAGAAGAAGCACAACCTCTCAAGCCCTTGGTAAACAATGAAGAAGAGATTGAATTGGAATAAAGCTACCAAGAGGAAGAGGTTAATATTGAAGAAGCTTGCAAAGAGATGGAAGAATTCAAAGAAGAGCACAAGGGAGTGGAGTTTGCAAGATCATTGGAAGCACCTCTCCCAAAGCCATTACCGTCCAATACAACATTCAAGTGGGTAAATTTTTATCCTTAACCTTTACTTTCCCATTTGAATATGGGCTACTAGAGACGGATGGTCAACTTAGAGCTCTCTGTGGCTTTAAGAGTAAGAGGGAGATGGTCAGTGAGAGGAGTTGTCAAGCAAGGTTCAGTACGGTTGCATGCTCCAAATCAAAGTGCAAGGGTTGGTGTAGAGCTCAATTGAATGGGTCTATGAAGTTGTTTGACCACTTCAGTGAGAATTCAGACTGCTTGCCACCCAGTTGGAACAATGGTGATCAATACAAAGAAGAGTGCAAAAGCAAGGTTTGGGATCTCGGAATTCATTCTAGCAATCAACACTCTTGGGGTCTTGTCACTTGCTTCAACTTGCTTGAAGGCATTATGCGCCTAGTTTGGGATCCCAGAGGCTATTGGAATTTCAAACATTGATGGGAATTCCTGGATCAGTACAAGCACAAGCCACCATGACAAGGAGCTCCCCAAATGTCCAACTTAAGGACTTTAACTAAAAGTGCTCGGCGGGAGATAACCCACTATGGTATGATCGTTCCTTTTCATTCCTAGTTTTATTTTATTTTGTTTTTCACAGTATTCATTCATAATTTATGCATAATCATCTACATTCTGCATTCTGCATTTTGTATTTTGCACATAAAAAAAAAAGAGGGATCGACGCGCCAGCGCCTAGTGCGCGTTCGCGTCCTTTGTGGAAGCGACATGAGTTAGATTGAACAGAGAGTGGCGCGGAAACTGGCAAGAAATGTGCCTTAGGCACAATCCCACCCACGCGCACGCGTACTGTACGCGTATGCGTCGTGTCCACTTTTGGCGACCCATGCGTCCGCGCCCTTGGCGCGTCCGCGTGCATGAGAAAATCGGTGTAAACCCAGACTGACCAGAGAGTTGTGCGAGCGCGAGTCCATAACCTGACCCACGCGTCCGCGTACTGGACGCCCCCGTGTCCCTCTCTTTTCGCGCAACCCACGCGGACACACGCAGTACGCATGCGCGTCGGTTGCGCCGCACCACTAAATCCCAGCGCCGCCAGTTTTCATTCTTTCCCACCCCCCAAATCCTTCTTTTCTCTCAATCCTAATTCTTTCCTTTTTCTTCTTTCTTCTTCATTCTTCTTCTTCTCTCTTACTCATTATCTATTTTTGCATTCTTATGATTGGTGTTGGTAATTTATTTGGGTAATTGCTTTCTTCTATATTTGCTTGTGGACATATTGAGGATTGATTTGACAATCGACATTATTCAGTTTGGGTTGCTTTCATGCTTGGATTAATTACTCCACTTTACATGTTTTACATGTATACCAAGTATTTGTGGAAAGATCCTTATGGCATTATGTACTCTCATTCATTCTATCCTTCTACTTTAAATGCCTATTTTTCACAAAAACCATGCAATCCTTTATATATTGAACTTAATTGTCACACATAAACATGATTATTATTTTGTTACATGTGATATTCATCGTTGCTATTGATGCTTGACCTATGCTTCTCATGCCTTTGCCTGCATGCTTTTAAACCTCTTGTATCTAGCTGCTCTAATATGCCTTCATTGACTTAAATTGATGTCCTATTTGCATGTAGTCATGACCATGTATTTCAGATATTATCCTTTACCTTGGCATTGATTATCACTTGAACGTTCCTCCTCCCAGTTCTAGCTATTTGAATTACATGTCCCTTTCCTTTCCCCCTCTTTTAGGATGGCCACCAAGAAGGATAAAGAGAAAACCTCTACAATGACACCGGTCAAGAGAGGAACAAAAAAAGCGCCAACTGAGAAACCACAACCCCCGCCCACCTGCACATCTCAGCATGCACCGAGGACGGTGCAATCTTTAAGTGTGGGGAGGTCGATACTGACTTCCGCGGGTTAGTTAGTTCTTTCTCAATACCAATGTGGAATTTTCTTTGTTAGTTCATTGTTGCATTTGCATGTTTGATCCCATGTTTGTTTGTTTTTTTTCATATTCTACCACTACTTGATTGAAATGATGAATTCTTCTTCAAGAAACTTCTTATAGCATTTCACTAATTTGAATAAAATTTTTGTTAAATGTGTTTGAAGAAATATTATATTGGAACATGGTTTAGAGCTCGAACACACAAAACCAGTAAGATTTTGAGCCTAATTGATTGGTTGCATTTTATCAACCAATATATTTTATTTTTGTGTGTGTTGTTCTCTCTATAATTGTGATCTTTGTCTTACTTAATTCTATATTTCTATTGTTTAATGTATGCATGCACTTACATGATTGAGGCCTTGTTTCACTTAGCTTACATACCCATATGGCCTTAACCTTTTCATTATCCTTTGCAAACCAAAGTTGATCCTATTTTACCCCTTTGTTCTTTACTTTAGCACGTCACTAACTCTAAGCGGAAAACAATAATGTCCTTAATTTGAATCCTTGGTTAGCTTAGACTAGTGAGAGCGCTCACGAATTAAGTGTGACAAAATTGGGATTGGAAACATTTGGTTTGAGAACTGGGTGTGTATATTCTTGTGAAAATGTGCAAAATAATAGTTAAGCACGTATTATTGCATTCAATACTTTAATCATATGCATTGAGAAAAAAATAAAAGAAAAGAAAAGAAAAAAATAAAAAAAGATATAGAAAAAGAAAAGAAAAAAGGGTAAATAATAAAAAGGGGACAAAATGTCCCAAAGTAAATATTGGTATCAATGCATATGAGTTGTACTTAAATTTCTGGATGCATGAATATGTGGTAAACATAGTTAATGGGCAGTTAGATTTTGCATTGGAATTACATGGATTGTCCTAAGTTAGGTGGGAAGTTTAGGTTAATTAAGGATTCATATTTTAGTCCACTTGACTAAATACAATCCTACCTTGACCTTGACCCCATTACAACCCTTAAAAAACCTCTTGATTTGTGTATTTGTGCATTAAATTTCTGTTGATTGTTAGATGAAGAGCAAGTCTTAGAAAGCAAGGTTAGTAAGAATTGAGAGAATCGAACCTTAAACACCTGAGCGATTAGAGTGTATACACTTCCAATGAGGATTCGATGCTCGGTTCTATGTTCCCTGCTTTCATGAGCTATTTTCTTCTTGCAAGTCTATTTGTACTTCATTTTATGATTTGAATTAGTGGAATCCAGTTATGTTTGTTCTTGAAAGATTTATTTACTTTAACCAAGTAGGTAGAAACATTTTGCATTTAGTTGCACTCATATAAATAGGTTGCATTTCATACATCCTACCATTCCTCTTCACTCTTTAGTTCTCTTGAGCTTAGCATGAGGACATGCTAATGTTTAAGTGTGGGAAGATTTGATGCACCATTATTTCGTGGTACATCTTCTGCTTAATTGAGTGGATTTTATCCACTAATCTCACACTTATTCATTGAATTCGCATGTTTTACATTTTTCTTCCTGATTTTGTGCTATGATTGAAAACATGTTTCTTTGGTCTTAATTTAGCTAATTTTAATCCTCTCTCATTACCATTCGATGCCATGATATGTGTGTTAAGTGTTTTCAGAGATTACAAGGCAGGAATGGCTTAGAGGATGGAAAGGAAGCATGCAAAATTGGAAAGAATACAAGAAATTGAAGGAATTGCTAATGCTGTCAACCCTGACCTCTTTGCACTCAATCGATCATAACTTAAGCTACAGAGATCCAAATGAGGTGGTTTCAGTTGCGTTGCAAAGCTAACATTCGGGGCTTCACAACGATATACAATTTGTCATAGTGGCCATGCAGCTAGGTGACGTACACACGCACTTGACGCGCACGCGCACATTGGTGAAAAGTCCATTGGCACACACGCGCACCTGGCGCGTATGCGCGACATGCGTGACGTACTGCAACTGCAGAAATCGCTGGGGGCGATTTCTAGGCTGTTTTTGACCCAGTTTTCGGCCCAAAAAACACATATTAGAGGCTATAGAGTGGGGGAATCAATCCATTCATTCATACACTTTTCATTCACACAATTTTAGGTTTTAGATGTAGTTCTCTAGAGAGAGAGGCTCTCTCCTCTCTCTTAGGTTTTAGGATTAGGATTTTTTCTTTTTCTCAATTCCAGGTTTAATGTTCTTTTAATTTAGTTTCTCTTTCATTTGTTTATGAACTCCATGTTAGATTTGATTTCTTTATTCAATGCAATTTGAGGTATTTCATATTTATGATTTTAATTTAGCTTTTTACATTCTTAGCTTGTGTTGAGTAATTGGAGACACTTGAGTTATCAAATTCCTTATTGATTGAAAATTGAAATTCTTTGCTGATTGATTTGAATTCCCCTAACTCTAGTCTTTTCTTAAGAATTGACTAGGACCTGAGGAATCAAATTGATTTATCCACTTTACATACCTTCATAGTTAGAGGTTGACCAAGTGGGAGCAAAAGCCAATTCTCATCACAATTGACAAGGATAACTAGGATAGGACGTCCAGTTCTTATACCTTGCAAGGGTTTTTATGATAATTAGTTTACTTTCTTGTCATTTACATTCTTTGTTCAAACCTTTCAAAAACCCAAAAAGATACTTTTCTCATAACCAAGAATAACACACCTCCTTGCAATTCCTTAAGAGACGACCCGAGATTTAAATACTTCGGTTATTAATTTTTATTGGGTTTGCTTTATTGACAAACAATTTTTTTTGTATGAAAGGATTTTTGTTAGTTTAGAAGCTATACTTTTAACGAGACTTTATTTGTAAAATTCTTTACTAGCAAAAATTCGATCGTCAGGGAGTCAATTCCTGAGAATTATAACGATGGAATGTTGGAAGCGGATTATAAAAGTCATGATGGTTCTATGATCAGAGACCCAATGATGGATCCTTTTCAAGCTAATATATGGCTCGTAACCCACCCACCTACAATAAAACGATAAATTAAAATTTACACAACAATAAACATTAACTTACATTAGCTTACGTGAAAATGAACATAATTTCTTAAATGCATATAATACCTTTCTGCCAAAGAAAATCGTCGCTGATCAAATCCAACAGGGCTAGGGATGTGATGATATGTCCAGGATAGAAGCAACTCCTGCATCCACCAACTCCTACATCCACTCAAGTTTCGTTGCCTATAGTCAGTTGCATGACACATCTGGTGGTATAACTATGCAAGCACAATTAAACCCCTAAGATAGCCGGCCACAACAGTCCAGATCCTCCAACAGAGATAACCACCTCATGTTCATGCAGGAGTCAAATGCGTCTGGAAACAAAATGTCTCCTAAGATCTGCATGATGTATCCTTGGGTGTATTGAAATAGTCATTCCTTCGTCGCATCCTCAGCAAAGTCACTACATGCACTCTCTCTGAACCACGATAAGTGGACAGTCCACTTATTCTGCACCTATTTGTGGTTCGGACTTGGTACATGTCCTAATAGCTATTGGCATAGGTTTTCCATGGAATGTCCATCGTCGAATTGCTTGCATCCACCGATCCAGCCATTAATAGTATCTCTATCAACATTGAAACCCAACTTATATGCCACATCCTGTAAAGTTGTCGTCATTTTTCTAAATGACAGGAAAAAAATATAAGATTCTTGCCGCCATCTCTCTACTAACACAAAAACCAAAGTTCGATTATGATTCCAGTCAACCATTGAAACCAACCTATTTGAAATGTATCCTGACGCGTTCATAACACTCTACTAGACTAAAAAAAATGTCAAATTCATGTTTGAAATAATAGAAAATTTATATTTATTAAAAACATAGATTAAACATTATATTAGTTGGCCAACTCTATCAGCAATATGCTATGTTTGATCTAATTTATACAATGTATCCTAATAACCTACTAAGTCTTGGTTCATCAACGTAGCTAAAATAAAAATTTTATAAAATTAATATCAGTAATTTTAAACTAACATATATATTTTACAACAAATGTATTAATAAATAACTCTAATTAATTAATAATAAAAATTATAGAAATTTATCTAAAATACTTAAATAAGTAATATCAATATCTTGGAATAATTAAGTTTACAAAATAAAAAAATTATAACATATTAAATCTACACTAACTTATCTAATAAATTATTTTAAATAATTAACAAAACATCTCTATCACTTGCCACTAATTTCAAAATAATTAATTCTAAGTAACTATTACACTAATTTTTAAATAAATAACTCTAAATAATTATCTCTATATTTCTAAATACATAACTCAAAATAATTATCTTTATATTTCTAAATCATTAACTCAAAATAATTAAAAGATATTTTTTAAATAATTAACTCTAATAAATTATTTTTATATTTCTAAATTACTAACTCAAAATAATTAATTCTATATTTTCAAGTAACTAATTTTCAATAATTATCTCTATATTTTTTTAACTAATTAAGTCTAAATAATTATGACAAAATATCTATTCTAAACTTAAAAAAATAACGTTAAATAAATAACATAACAAAAATATAATTTAAAAATAAAGTAATAATTTAAAAAACTTACCTCCTGAAACTTGACTTGAGATGAGAGGAGAGTAAAAATAAAATATTAGGAGACAATAAAAATGAGAGGAGAAGAAAAAATTATTTTTTATTGGGGTGAGAAATGAGGGGAGACTACTAGGGTTATATACCTCGCTCAAAGCTTTTTACACTAGCAGATGAATTTACTATATTTTATGATGTTAGCCGATGTAACGATTAAATTCTTATAATGATCTCTAAAATTGACGCCTTGCATTAAAATTGTTCTTGAGATTTTAATTGGACTAATTTTAAGATTAGAAAAATTACACTATAATAATTCCTGACCTGTTTTTCATTAACTACATACTGACGTGGCTTGATGACATGGATCTTTGGTAACACGTGTCACCTTGTGGTTTGGGCACGTGTAACAGTATAATGACGTGTCAGTCAACGACACGTGGCATGCTGACATGGATGAGTATGTCACGTGTCACAATACTTTTTTGTGATTAATTTGGTGTACGACATTCAATTTCAGAGACTAAAATGAGTCATTTGATGCAAAACAAGGGACCAATTTAGTGCACATGTAACAATGACATAGTGGATGACACGTGGACAAATAGCATTGTGACACGTGGCAAAATAGCATTGTGACATGTGGCATACTCATCCACGTCATCATGCCACGTGTCGTTGACCGACACATCATCATACCGTTACACGTGGCCAAACCATGAGGTGACACGTGTCACCAAAGATCCATGTCATCAAGCCACATCAGCACGTCGTTAACGGAAAACGGGTCAGGGACTACTATGGTGCAATTTTTCCAATCTCAGGAACAAAATTGGTGCAATTAGAATCTTAGGGACGATTTTGGTGCACGACGTCAATCTCGGAGACCACTATGGAGATTTACTCGAGCGAACTTCAATACGAATCTATAAGTCTGCTAATGTGTTAGGTGAACCTATTGTTGCATAAAAAAAAGGATCTCAAAAAATAACGATAAAAAAATTTTATTTTATTAAAAAAACTGAGTAAAAATTTGAATTTTTAATGCAATTTATTTTGTTAAATTTTTTATTTTATTTAATTTGATCATTTTTCTAAGAGTAATACATTGTGTTTGTCCTTAACATTTTTTTTTTTATTTAAGTCTTTAATATTTTAAAATAGACTCAATTTTTGTCTTACTATCAATTCTGTTAATAGATCATTAACAGCAAAATAATATTGAGACGATTGTTAAATATTAAAGACTTAAATAGGATTATTTAAACATTAAGAATTTAAACATTCGGAATAAAAATGATATTTTACTTTTTTTTCCATAAAACTAAGCTTTCAGTTTTGATTAGGGTTACACACGGATCGAATTGGATCGAATATGATCAAAATTTCGATCTCATCCACATTAAACTCATCAGATCATATCGAATACAATATCCACACTTTTTTATATTCAGATATGATCTTATTTGCATTTTTGCAGATCGAATATCAGATATATTTACAAAACAAAAAATATTTTAAAAAATTTATTTCCAATAAAAATTTTATATTAAAAAATTATATAAAATATAAATATAGAATAAAAAAATACCATAAAATCAACTAACTGATTGTTATATCAAAATTTTGTCAATTATATGCCATATAACCTCCATAAATATTATTTCTCATAAATAAGCTTCAAGTGTACACAACTAATACCATATTTTAGAGTCGGAATTTTATTCATCATTTATCTTTAAATCAAAAACTTCAACTGAAAAAAAAATAAAAAAAAATTATCAAACAAATGTTGTAAATTCTCCTTCCAAACACTTATACCTGATATAATAATTTTCTTTTCTCTACCAAAATTTTGGAATTTGCAATATGCAAATTAAACATGGCCATAATCCGTTCTTAGATGTATCATTGTAAGATTAAATCAATAGAAAATTATATTAGTAGAATAATAGATAATAACAATTTGAATGTCACCTAATTCCCGATGTATTATGTATAATACCTACTTATTGGTACATTAAATTTTTTTTTTTGAGTAATTATCTAAATCCGTTCCTAAAGATTTTAAAAGCGGATATTTTAATCTTTAAAAAAAATTAATACGTAAATCAATCTTTAAGGTTTTATTTCGACAAACAAATCAGTCTCTAATTTATTTTCCGATAGAATAATTATCAGATAAGTTCCTAAAGACTTTAAAAATGGATATTTTAATCCCAAAAAAAAATTAATGTACAAATCAATTCCGAATGTTTCTCTCCGTTAGATATAACAGTCCTCCGTCAAAAAAAATAAAATAAAATTATTATTATTATTATTATTATTATTATTATTATTATTATTAATTGCATAATAATATTTTACTATAAATTTTTGTATTTTTTAGTATTTAATATATATATTCACTCATCAATAATAAGAATAATAATCAATAAAATTATTAGAGATTATTTTACAAGAAATTTAAGATTAAAATCATTGGATATTTTTGTATTTAATATTATCAAAAGATATACTATTTTAAAAGACATATTTGTATTAAAAGAAACATGTATTTAATATAAATTCAAATTAAAATATTTTCTTTTAATACATATTTTTTAATATAAACATGTTTTTTTTTAAATAGGACATATTTTTATTATATTAAATATAAAAATATCAAATAATTTTAACTTTGAATTTTTTTGTAGAATAATCTCTAATAAATTTATTATTATTATTATTATTATTATTATTATTATTATTATTATTATTATTATTATTATTATTATTATTATTGAGTGACTATATATATATATATATATATATATATATAAAAGAATCTAATAAATAAATTTATTATTATTTTTGTCTAGAAAATACAAAAAATTATAGTATAATATTATTATGCAATTAATAATAATAATTATTATTATTTTATTTTATTTTATTTTATTTTTAGACGGAGGATTGTTATGTCTAATAAAGAAAAACGTTGGGGATTGATTTATACATTAAAATGTCTGTTTTTAAAATCTTTGGGGACTAATCTGGGTAATTATTCTGCCAAAAAAATGAATTGGGGACTGATTTATCTGCCGGAGTAAAATTTTGAGGTTTGATTTGTGTATTAATTTTTCTTGGAGACTAAAATGTTCACTTTTAAAATCCTTGGAGACTAACCCGCCCCGCATCGGGGAGGATTTTTAGTGGGGCGGGTTTTTGGGAGGGACGGGTCGGGTCGGGTCGGGTTTAGGTAATATCCGCCTCGGTATATATATAATATATATAATTTTAATATATAATATGTATAATATATTTAAAATAATTAGTAAATGATTAATAATATTGTATCATATTTAAATTTTTACTTTAATTTATGTTATGTATGTGATGATGGTTATATAAATTTTGAAAATTAATTTTATTTATCGGATTTTAATAATTATAGGGGCGGGTAAGGGCGGGATGAGTTATGGTTCAACATTTTACTACCTGCGAATAAAAACAGAACGAGTTCTATGCGGATTGTTGTACGGCGAGGGCGGAGTCGAGTAGAGCAAAAATCTGCCTCTACCCGCTCACTGCCACCCCTACTATCGGTCTATCCTGTTTCTGATTTTTTTTACGAGGTATAGTGTATTTTAATCATTCTTAAATCTTAATTAAGTTCCATTCATTCGAAAAAATGGACAAATCTACTCGTAATTCAGATAATAAACTGTTATCTGCTGATATCTCAGGTAACACCGTAATAGTATCAATGGTTGCAGGACTGAAAACTCTCTTTCTATTTTTTTCTTCTTCCTTTTTCTCCTTCCCTCCTTCCTCTTTTTTCACCAAAACCTCCATTTTCAAGATGCTGGAACTCCATTTGGTGCAAGATTCTCTGCTGAAGAAGGTTTTAGAAGCAATCAGGGAGCTCGTGAACGATGCAAACTTCGATTGCTTCGCAACTGGGTTCTCACTCCAGGCCATGGACTCAAGCGAGGTTGCTCTTGTGGCGCTCCTATTGCGGTCCAAAGTTGGTGCGACTGCAACATCTCAATGGGGATGAACCTCAACAACATGGCCAAGATACTATGATTCGCCGAAAATGATGATATCATCACCATAAAGGATGATGACAGCAGCGACACCGTCACTTTCATGTTTGAGAGTCTAAGTACTATTTATTTTCCCAAAAAATATTGATTTCAATTTTTATTTTAATTTTGTCTGATTATATCTAAGATTTTAGATTTATATGGTTCATTTTTTTTAATCTTTAGTTGCTAATTTTGATATGGTATTATTCTAATTCTTTAACTTTTTTATTGATATTTATTATTTTTTCTTGCTAGAAAATTATACCGAAAAGGAAAGGAAAGACCTATTACATTATTTGTGTGTTTGAAAGTTTAGTATTCTGCCGGGGAATAAGGGGCATGATCTTGATTCTGTAGTTGATATGAGTTCAGTTGTTAATGAATTGATATAAATTTTAGTGTTTCGTGTTTGGATTTTGAAGAGATTTTTAGTCCTACAATTATTTAGAGTTGATATTTGACACTGTTACCTGACACATTATTAGGCAACTATTTGTCATTCAATAATAGGAATCGATTTGTCCATTTTTTTAATGGATAAAACCTGATCAAAATTTAAGAATAATTAAGATGCCCAATGTTTTACAGAAAAAAAAAATTAGAAACCGAATAAAATATTTACCCAAAATTAAAAAAGTATTTTCTGTAGCAATTGAGATTACTCAAACTCATTCTTTCTTAATATGTTCCAAACTTTGATCACCTGTGTTAATTCTCTGTAGCAGTTGTACATTAGTTCATAAGTGTAAAAGCATTTTTATTTTTGTCACCTATGTTCCAAATATTTTTTTATTTATTTTTTAAAATACCATGCATACACAAACAATCAACCACTAAATCAACATTATATATTTGTAAATAAATATATATGATATTTAACTTATTTTAATGTATATTTTATATTTTAACATGTATTTTTACACGTCAATGAGAGCCGACAACCATTCTGTATTTACCTATTCATAGTTTCTCACCTTATAACTGTTTTGTATTTACCTATTCTTACTTTCTCACCTTAACAAAATAGTCGATATCCCATTCTTTTAAAGAATTTGTTCAATATATTCTTGTTGAAATGCAAGGGCACACTGACATAGCTGTGTGCGCGTATCATAACAATCTCCTAACATTTACCGACTTAGAAATTTGGTAGTCGGTTTAAAGAAGTCGAAGCTCATCATTAGAACTACTTACTGTAGATAATTCCAAGGTACAAAGTTTACCTTAAGTGACAAGAGCATTGAATGAACATAAAACACATTGACATGACAAAGATAAGCTAAGTGATGTGTTCGTTGGGACCATGGTCGGAAATCACATGTAATAAAGTTTGATTAATTGATATCAAGGGTGAAAAAAGCACTCGAACAAAGTTATCCTGTTGTACTCAAAACTACAACTTATGACAAACAGCAAAACCAGGTGGCATGAGCCCACCTAGTTATCACTTTTTGCAGGAAAATCCATAACATGCCAAAAATTCAAGTTAATATGCTCCCAAAATTATAAGCCCTTCCAACCAAACACCATTCGGCTACCCTTTTGCAGCATAAAGACATAAAAAGCAACCATATTGTGTCCAAAGCCTAGGCATAATTTTCAGGAGCGTCATATATTCTATCATGCTTTTTTTGGCAATAAAAGCAAAAACCACCATTGAACTTAAGAGAGGGAAAGAGAATCAAGCCATTAATTAACATCATGGTCATATAGTTAAAGTAAAAAAAGAAACCACTGAAATTATTGTTATTGAGTTTAGGGGTAACATGCTAATTACTGTAAAAGAAATGCAGGGTGCTTTTTTATCCAACCAACCAACCAAGAATACATAGACGTGTGTTTTACACAACAAATGCAGCAAATCTAACAACACCATCAACAAACCAAAGAACTATGGACCTTCAATCTTTAATACAATCCAAGTACACTTCTAGCAATGGAATGTGCCTGGTTAGACCTGCCTTTCCCGGGCCAATTTCTCCGGCTGCCACGCATCGGCGTCAAGTAAAGCCGTAACAGGCCATTGTCTATGCTGTTGTTGTTAGGAGAATACCTTGCACTCCTATTTCTTTCCAAAACAACCTCATCCCTGCCCTTCTTCCCATGCCCATTAGCCTGAACATCACTCTTCCTCATGGCCGCCAACGCTCCAACTCCACCTCCAAAAGCTGGTGCATTCCTCCAACTAACACTGCTGTTGCTCCTCAACGCATTCCTATTGAATACGCCTCTAACATCCCCGTTCCGCTCACCTCTAAACTCCTGCCATGACTCGGAAAAAGATCGTTCCACACCGTTCCCGCCATTTCCTCTACCATACCTATTCTCCTCATCATCGTCCTTATTACCCCCACCTCCTCGCCGGTTAATCAAGCCCCAAATGTTCCACGCCTTACTCCACCTGAATGACTTCTTAGCCCCTTTCCGCTCCCCATTGATCCCAGCTGCATCTCTAGACCCCAACTCAAAGGTCTCAGAGTGATCATCCCTCAAGGAATTCGAGTTTGAATCCCTGTCCCTCAAGTCCCTATCAGGGAACACGGCCTTCGGCCCATGATGCGACAAATCAACACCACCACTGATACCAATACCAATACCAACACCACCTCCCACTCCACCAATGCCAACGGCAGGAGTTACCTTGGCATTTGCAACCGGAATTGCACCAGAAACAGGCTTCAACTCATCCATCTCAGCCACAACCGCAGCTGCAGTCTTCCTAATTGAACTAGACCTATCAAGGCTCTTCCTCCTCCGGGAGGAACTATCAGAATAATACTCCCTAGTCTGCAAAGTGCCACCGGGGACCTTAGCCTGATCAGCATTCTCAATGATGGCATTCATCATAACATTCACAGGCTCCTCCACAGGAATCTGAGTATCAGTCCTCAAGACCTGATGAACAGGAGCATCCTCCACCACAGACAACATTGAAGGCATCCTCGGAGGAGGAAATGTCCTCCCTATGAGGTACCCATCCCACGACGCCCTCGGCTCGTCGAAAGAATACCTCGGGTCGTCCAATGACACCCTACCGGCCTCAAATGACATCCGTCCAATGTCCAGCGAGAACCGCGGATCGGTGTCACAGGACCGCCTGCCGAACCCATAGTCAGCGATCTCCGACTGCGTCTCACGGAATTGCCTGCCAATGGGCTTCTCCACAGGCAGCAGCGTGGTGCCGGATCCCAGGGCACCATTTCGGCAGCGCTGCTTCTTCAGCTTCTGCTTCTGCCTCCATTTCTGCAGCTTCTTGCTGAACACTGAGGCTGCAGACCAGAAGCTACCCTTGAAATCGCGGCCGGAACTCTTCTTAGCGTTCGAATCCAGGTCGATATGTTCCTTCATCGGCTTCAGCAATTCCTCTTCCGGAACAACCACAATTTCTGGTTCTGGATGGAGTTCAGGTTCTTCTTCCACGATTTCTGTAACTGCAACCCTCTCTTCTGTCACAATGTTGGGAACTACCGCATTTGTAGGTCCTTCTAGAACCCTAATTTCATCTTCGTTTTGATCATTTTCTTCTTCTTGCTCTTGAATCTCTTCCTCCAGAACAGAAGCGCTCTCTGATTCTGATTCTGATTCTTCTTCTAAGGTGACGGGAGCTTGAACTATAGTGGAAGAGGAAGCGAGGTTTCTGGTTTCAACCTCGACGGAGGGTTCTTTTTTGGGGATTTTGCGCTCGTCGTCTTGGTTGAAGAGAGAGAATAGAGTGCTGCGAACCCTAACGTCACAAGATCTTCTCTGAGGCTCAAATGCGCCGGAGAAGAAGCCCTCGTTGTTCTTCGAGGCGGAGAAGGATTTTGTACGGCGGAGCTCAGGGAAGAACGAGGAGGACGTGGATGAGGTCGGCGGCGGGCGGTTTCCGCGGTTGCTGCCGGACGCGGAGGGGCGGAAGATGGCTCTAAGGGCGGCGGCGGCGGTGGAGGAAGAGGTGGACCTGCGGGGGCCGGAGGAGGAGGAGCTGGCGGCGCTGCCGTTGGGATCGAGCACGGCGAGGCGCTCGCAGAGGCATGAGGGGCAGAATCCGGTGAACTGCTCCTGTGGGTGGCGATCGCAAGATGTGGAAGGACGGTGAGGCTGCAGAAGTTGCGGCGGTTGTTGCTGGTGCAGCGGCGGTGCCGGAGGTAACGGCGGCGGAAACAATGCTTGCTGCTGGTGATGCTGAAGCTGGTGCAGTTGCTGGTTGGGTTGTAGTGAGGGGTTGGATTGGGTTGTGGGATTCATAACCGGAAATGGTGGTGTGTGAAGTTGGCGGTTAAAAATGTGGTCATGTTCCGGTGGGAGTAACGAGTGAAAGAGAAGGGGGGGGGGGGGGGGGGGAGAGAGAGAGAGAGAGAAGAAAGAGAGAAAGAGTGAGGTAGTGAGTGAGTGAGTGAGGGAGTGTGTGTGTGTGTTTTGCTTGCTTTGTCTGTGTGTCTGTGTGTTTGACAGAGAAAGGGAAAGGGGAGAAAGGGAAAGATAGAGAGAGAGAGGAGAGAGAAGGCACTGTTTGGTTCCCAACGGACACAGAGAAAGTGAAGAGATACAGATTTTGTGTCAATTTTGTGATTTTGTGAACCATCCATAAAGCTCAACAAAATACATTAAAAGGGCTTAAAACAGAGCCTATATTACATGGCCATAAATACAACAATTCAATTCTCCGTTTAATATATTAATATGTACGAACACTAATACAAACATAGACTATATATATATATATAAATTTTATATATATATATATATATAATATTAAATATTTTTTAGATAAATTATAATAATATTTTAATATTTTATTAATATTAAAATATAAATAATTTTTAATTATTTTAATATTTTTTAATTATTAAAAGTGTTTAAAATATTTATTATTTTAATAAGTAATAATATATTTTATTTTTAAATTTATTGTAAAAATATATATTAAGAATCAAGTTTAACATGCTGATACGTAATGGTATTTAGATATATCTAAATGTGTCCGATAAAATTTTTTTTATTTTTTATTAAGGCATGATTGGATACGACAGACACGCATACAGACGAATATAGTATTTAAAATGTGTCTGATATATAGACATGACAAATCACTAAAATGTCCATATTTTATAAATAAATTTGGATTCTCTAAATTTTAAATTCTAAATTTAGAGAATAAAACGTGATCTTTCACTCTCAAATAATTTTCTCTCAATTTTTCTTAGTCCTACCTATAAAATAAATAATAAAAAATTATACTTTACTTTCTAAAATAAAATTCAAAATATAAAAAATCCAAATCCTTTATAAATAGTACCATAATATTGCTATTTTTAATGTCATTTTAAGTATTATTTTTTAAATGTATATTTATATTCATTTATGAAAAAAAAAAGTACAATATTCAATAATATCAATTTATTGTTTTTTTTATTAATATTGTAATAGTACATTATACTATTTTATTCTAATATTATTTTATATATGATTTTTTTAATATATATCTATAACATCAATTTGTAAAAAAATAAGTAATATTATCTGATAATATTAATTTTTTTTAGTATTAAGTAGTAACATCGGTTTATTATTTCTTACTACATATTGTGATAGCGAGTTAAACCCCAAAATGGTCTCTGAGATTGGCGTTTTGCACTGAAATCGTTTCTGAGATTCCAATTGCACCAATTACGTTCCTGAGATTGAAAAAAATGCACCATAGTAGTCCCTGACCCATTTTCCATTAACGACGTGATGACATGGCATGATGACGTGGACTGTAACTGACATGTGTCACTTTATGATTTGGCCACGTGTAATGGTAGGATGATGTGGTGACCAGTGACACGTGGCATGCTGACGTGGATAGTTGTGCCATGTGTTACAATGTTATTTGGCCACGTGTCCAATTGTGCCACGTGTCGCAACAGTATTCGTCCACGTGTCATCCATTATGCCATCGTTGTATATGCACCAAATTAGTCCCTCACTTTGCATTAAGTAACTCATTTTAGTCCCTAAAACTGAATGTCGTGCACTAAACTAGTTCCTTCATCAATTTTTTCTCATTTTTTCTATAAATTCAAAATTCTCAATATTTTTTAATGCATTAATTTCAATTCTATTTTTTCACACGTTCTTCAAATAAAAGTATTTTTATAAAATATTTTTTCTCTTGCGAATACCTTATTCGCCGACTTGAAGTTAACGTGAAGGCTTTTTCAAGCACCTTCACTACTATCTCCAACCTCTTTCAGTACTTTTATAAAATATTTTTTTTCTTGCGGATACCTCTAATAGCCGCCGTCTTGGAGTTGACATGAAGGCATTTCAAGCTTCCCTCATTATCATCTCCGACCTCTTTCGTCTAGACTGCAGAGATCAAAAGTGGTAGTGAGGGTGGTTGAAGTGCCTTCAATCTAGCTCATTTATACATAACGAAAACGTGTATTTCATAAGAAAAAATATTTATTTTAATTATTAATTTCTTGTTAAAAACACATATTTTTTTATGAAAAAAATGTGTCTAATCAATCATATAATTATTTTTTTATAATAACATACTTATATATTACAAAATTTACCAATATTAAATTATTAAAAAATTATATAATTAAAACTAAAATCTTAAATTTTTTTATAAAAGCACTTGTATTTAAACGATATATGAAAAAATAGAATTGAAATTAGTGTATCCAAGATATTAAAATTTTAAATTTAAAAAAAATGAGAAAAAATTGGTGAAGGGACTAGTTTGGTGCACGACATTCAATTTCGGGGACTAAAATGAGTAACTTAATGCAAAGTGAGGGACTAATTTGGTGCATATACAACGATGGTATAATGGATGACACGTGGACGAATACTGTTGCGACACGTGGCACAACTGAACACGTGGCCAAATAACATTGTGACACGTGGCACAACTATCCACGTCAGCATGCCACGTGTCACTGGACACCATATCATCCTACCATTACACGTGGCCAAATCATGAAGTGACACGTGTCACTTACAGTCCACGTCATCATGCCATGTCATCATGTCGTTAATGGAAAATGGGTCAGGGACTACTATGGTGCATTTTTTTCAATCT
The DNA here is from genome assembly GCF_014773155.1 of Arachis stenosperma. Lineage (NCBI taxonomy): Eukaryota > Viridiplantae > Streptophyta > Magnoliopsida > Fabales > Fabaceae > Arachis > Arachis stenosperma. Next base: position 111,421,997 of record NC_080380.1, on the reverse strand, counting down.
CAGGGACGTAATTGGTGCAATTGGAATCTCAGGGACGATTTCAGTACAAAACGCCAATCTCAAAGACCATTTTGGGGTTTAACTCTGTGATAGCACGTTGTTATTATTGTTGTGGTTGTTGTTGAAATTTATAAACAAATAATCTTTTATGATTATAATTAGAGAATCATATCTGAATTTTTCTCGACCTAAAATTTACCCGAATGAAATTTATTTAATTCTTGACCTCTCAACACGTTAAAAAACAATTGTTGACCTCAATGGAAAATTTTTACTCCTCGAATATATTAATTAACTATATACTTCTACATTTTTCGACAAATTTAAAATATGATTAAAATTCTTCAATGAAGTTTTGGGATATGTTTGACAATCGCTTTGAAGAGAATAAAAGTACGTTTAAATTTTTTGAACGCTGTTATTTTTATTTGATTATTTTTTTCCTTCTAAAGGCAGAGGTGATTTTACATTTACTGAAAGTAAAAAATAATTACTTCTGCGTTCACTTTAACATGCATTTACTTTTTAATGATCATTATTGGTTTTAACAATTTTTTCTAAAAGAATTTTTTAATTTGTTTCAAGTCATTTTAAATATTTTAATTTTTTTATCAATTTAGTACTTTTTCATATTTTGATTTTTTATTTTTTATTAAATTTGTTAAATAAAAGAATATTGAGAATATTAAAAAAATTATAGAATATTTTTTGTTTGGCACTGTAAGATTTATTATTGTAATTCTTATTTACTGTTTATTATTCTAATTTATTATAATATGTATTATTATTCCTATTAAAAATGATAAATTAAATAAAAAAATAATCATAAATAATAATAAAAATATTATTAATAAAAAGTTAGAATCCAAAATAGTAAATAAAATAAGATTATTGAAAATATTTATAAAGAGTATTAAAATATAATATTTTATATGATATTTTTAATTTTATTTTTCATTATAAAAAAATATTTAAAAAGTTGTTCATTTTTATATGTTATTTTTAATTTAATAAATAAATATTAATTTTTATTATAATATTAAAAAATTATAACATACTAAAATAGAATATTATAAAAAATATTATGTAAAAAATATACTAAAAGAAGTATAAAAGAGATTAAATATATTATAAAAAATAATATTATAATTTAATATTATGTTTTTTTAGTAATTAGTTAATTATTTATATAAAAATGATTTTAACTAATATTATTCAAATAATATTCACTTTATTAAAATTAATTTTAGTATAAAATTGTCAAACATAAATTATATTGGTATAAATTTACTTCTATTCAAAATTAATTTTACAAAATCACTTTTATTCAAATTCCAGTTTAACAAATGCTAATTCAAACATACACTTATTCGGAGTTGAACCATCTACCAATTTCTCTCTATTGAGAGATAAAATAGTGATGAAATATAGAGAAAATTATTATGTTTTAAAATGTTAAATTAATGTATTGTGCTCTATTTAATAAAAAAGATGTAGAGACATTAAATAAAATATTTTTTATTTTTTATTATTATTATCAAATTTTATAATTTATTTTTTATTATTTTATTTTTTATTTTGTGTGAAGAAAAAACAAAAGTTAATTAGATTATTTATTATTTATTATATCTTATATTCAGTTCATTACTAAGCAAAATATAAAAATACTAATTTTTATGTCATGTCCTTTGTATTCTATTTTTAATATCTTGTCTTATCTTATTCTCAAAATTAAACACGGCTTTAGGGATGAAAATAGATTACAGACCTGCAACTTAGCCTACATTCGACTTGGTCTAGCTTGATCTGTTATAAAATAGTTTTAGGTTTAGACCGATTTAAAAATTTAATTTTATTAATAGGCTAAGCGCAGACTCACAAAATAGTTTAATAGACCTCTTAGGCTTGTCTAAGTCTATTAAAATGTAAATAAATATATAAATAATTTTTTATAATTAAAAAAGTTATTAAAATTTTTAAATTTATTATACTTTATTATAAATATTTTTTATATTTTTAAAATTTAAATATTATTATAAATATTAAATTTAGTATATTGTATATATAAATTTTAAAAGAAAAGTAAGTTTTTTAAATATTTTTATTTTTTATTTTCGTAAAAATGATATATTAGATCTTTTAACAAGTTTGAGATTAGGCCAAGCTCAACGAGGCTTAGTACTTAAAGGGTTTAATTATTTTGTAGGTTCTTATAGTTTTATTAAATTTTTAATTAAGTTTTTATATTTTTTTCTTTTTAATTAAGTCTCTATACTATATCAAAATTTGTAATTAAATTTTTGCTGTGACAAAAATATTAGAATTAATAAAATACTCTATTAAACAAAATAAATATACCTAATATTTGAATAAATATTTTATTTTATTTAACAAAATATTTAATTAATTTTAATATTTTTATAATAGTAGAGATTTAAGTACAAAATTTAATATGATATAAAAATTCAATAAAAAAACATAAAAACTTAATTAAAATTTTAATAAAACTATAAGAATCGGTAAAATAATTAAACATACTATAAAAAAAGGTCTATAATAAACTGTATGTCTAACTTAAATACATTACAAAACTAACCTAATACGGATGAAGCGTACCCTATTCTATTTTTATCCATATTTTCTGTTGTGAGTTCAATATTTTCTTTCTCTAGTAATTGTTTAAGCTTTTTTTCTTAATGAAGTTTTCTTGATTTTTTTATTCAAATAAATAATACATTAATTCTCAAAATATGCAGGAGAAAAAATTTTGACGAAAATGCGCATGGCAAAGTGAAAGGCAGCATTCGCAAAATGGGTCTGACATGACAGACTGAAGGATTGACTACGAATTAGATGACGTCGTGAATGGCACTTGCGAAGTGGCCCAAATCAGATGCAGCAGCAGCAAAATGGAGCAACTCATTGGCGGCAAACACGAATTGGACATACTATAATTGGAGTCTACGAAATAGCGACCCGTCAGTCAAAGATGTAAATTCTAGTGAGCACCAATCTCTGTACGAGCATGCATTGGTTAAGCTAGGTGGCCATGGACAGAAGTGTAAGGGGTTGGTTGAATATAAAAGGGAAGAAGGGGGAGGAGACCAAGTTGAACATACAGAAGAAGGGAAAAGAGTTTAAAAAATTGGATGGTGGGAAAAACAAATTGTGCTATGGTAAAAAATATTGTATTGTGGTTTGAAAAAAAAATTAAAATGACTAGGGGTGGAAGTAACGTGGAAGAAAATCTTAATCGGTTAGATGAAATTTATATTGGACATTTGTTTCACAAAGTTAATTTCAGTGATTATGTTTAGTGAATTATGTTATTAGTATTCTTGTTAGAACTAATTTTGTTGTTATTTAATCTTGGTAAGAGTATTTTTAATTATATTTTTCATGTTTTTTTTATTATAGCCCACTCGTGTTCTTATTCCGCATGGCACACTTGTTGATGTTTTCACGTTTGGATCCAAGCATGGGAATTATACTTTTTTAATAAAGAGTTTTGAGTATGACAATCCACTGATAAGTGCTTTTGTCGAAAGATGGCATCCCGAAACGCACACATTTCACCTCCCTTAGGGTGAGTGTACCATAATTTTAGAGGATGTTGTAATACAATTAGGGTTACCTATTGATGGCGAGCCTGTGAGTGGTACTCTGAGGTCATGGAGAAAGTTCCAACAAAGAGATATATGACAATGGTGTCAAGAACTTTTGGGTGATGTTCCAGTCGGCCAAGTAGGGACAACGAAGTTTAACATAAAGTTGAAGTGGCTCAGGACTCACCTGACTTATCAAATAGCCCTCATTCAGTATGCACGTTGTTACATTCTGCTTACAGTGTGTTCTGTCAACTGAGATCAGTGGCTTACAGTGCTTGAAGGCTTAAACACACGACAGAAACGACCAAAAAACCTGATGAAATATGAGACTGTCACGGTCCAATATATTGTCGACATAGTACGGTCCCGTTTGTAGGTCAACAATTGTCTCTGGTATCAATATGCTTAATTAGTAAAACAGAGAAACGACTAAAAACACCATCAATAATAAAGTCCAATAAGTTTGACTTACAAGTTATACCTAGAATGAAAGTTTGCAGAGCGTTGAAATATCTCCGCAGATGGTCATATGACTCCTCCCAATCACCATAAATTTTGGCAATTGCCTTCTGCTTCGCGTGCCAAACCTTCTTGTAAAAAATCTTGTACCTGTATGCTGACTTTACTGATCCTTGCAACACCTTTATGCAAATGGTCGCATCAGCGTGAACCATGAAAAATATATGCTGGCAGATGACATTGCTATCAAGTTGAGCATGATCTTACGACATCGAAGTTGCCAAACAACTATGAGGCCTTTGGTATTTTTGAATTTTCCAAAATCTGGAAGACTTGGTCTTTGCAACCCATACCATCCAACGACATTGGTCCCATACTACTTGCATCGACATATATACCGACTTTGATCACTCTACCACCTTGTATTTCGCGTTTCTGCGGAGGTTGTATTTCTTGACAGTAAGCACCGCTGTTTCTCTATTGAGAAACTTCAACCCAATCTCGAGCTCCATCTCACCCGACAAAGTATAGTTACTCGATCTGTCTTCTGCAGTAGTCGAGTTCATTGCTCCAAGATTTAAAGACAGGTAGTGTGCTGGAGTGCCGTTGGATATACCACCACCCCTCGCTACACCTCCTGATTCGGCACGAATTGGAAGAACCGTCTCGCGATAAAAGTGATTTGGTTTCGAGAACAACTTCTGTTTCGTCACTGATGAAAGGTTTTCGTCGGTTAAGAATTTCTTCTCGGTAAAAAAAAATTACTTTATTATAAGTATAGTTCCCAACCAACAAACAATCCTCAATCAAAGTTTAATTTTAGTTCTCACAAGTTCAACCCAATAAATATATTTTAGAAACATTTTTCCTTACCCCCAAAGGCTAATTTTCATCAACATCACGTTGAGCAATTTCTTAAATATATTTTAGAAACAATTCAGTTTTATTTTTTTTAAGCTTTTCCTTTTGTTACATGGGGATGCTTCCGATTTTCAAAGATTCCTGTCGAGAGAAAAAGCAAAAGTTAATCACGCCATAACAATTTACATTTCAAGAGAGAGAAAAAAGAAAGGGCCTTCTTCTGCACTGTTATCTTCCTTTCTCACATTTCGCTTTCTTTCTTGCTTTCCTTCTCTCTCTCTCTTTCTTTTTTATTTTTATTTTTATTTTTATTTTTATTTTTATTTTCGTTGTCTTTAACTTTCCTTTTTTTTTTTCTCTCTCTTTTTCTTTTTCCTGTTTCAAGTTCCTTTTTTGTGTTTTACGGCTTTCTTTTCCTCCAAACAGCTCCGATTTCCCCACTTGGCTTATATACTCTTCGTAAGTGAACAAATAACTGTGCTTCCATCAAAGGCCTCGAACATAGAAGCCAAGCCCCACATCTTATTCTTATAGGTCATAACCTAAATAGTTTTAAAAGTTTAGTGGAAAAATTATATTGGGTAGCAAAATTATTTTCCCAAAATTAAAAAAAAAAAAACTATAAAAAATACTGAGGTGTAGATCATTCAAGAAAACATAGAGTGAGAATCATCTACAAAAATTTTAATGAAAATAGTGATTTTTATGCATGTATTAAAATTTATTAAATATTGAGTGAGTTTAACCAAAACTATTCTCGTTCTCTAATTGATATAACAATACCTAATTAGTTATGAAATATGTTACAAAAATATATTTTAAATATATTAAAAATCGAACAAAATAAGTACCGAAAATAAAATATAAAAGACAATAATATAAAAATGAATATTTTTATATTTTATTTAATAATAAATTAAAATAAATTAAAAAAATTTGATTTATTTTATTTTTTATTTAAAAAATTTGAAAAAAATTACAATAATAAAAAGTATAAATTATAAAAATTAATAAAAAATAAAAAAATAAAAAATAAATTATATTTTTTATTAGTATCTCTATGTATTTTTTATCAGAATAGATATAAAATATAATAATTTAATATTTTTGGACATAATACTTTTATAAATATCTCATTTATCAAACATAATTTTATATTTTTATATCCCTATTTTAGTGTTTTATATCCAAAAACAAACACAGTTTCATAAACACTATAATGAGTGTCCTTATTACTAGTTCCTCGGTTTCTAAAAAAATACGTTTTATTATTATTATTATTATTAGTTTTTAATCAATCAATTTTTCCATATTTAATGACTTGATTTGATTTTAATTGATGAAAATAGTTAGTTGGGGTGCTTAATTAAATAGTTAGTAACCAATTTAGTTTGTCGAGTGATTAATTTACTCGTTTAGTTAAGAGAAATTTGAATTTTGCTTTATGCATACAGTAATTATTGGGTAAAAAACCATAATAAGCCAACTGGCTCAGAAAATTACGTAAATACGCCAAAACAAAAATCGTTACAGCAATAAGCCAGATCGTATTTTTATATAATTCGAACCAGGTTGGTTCGAACTCTATTAGTTAGTAAATCGAACCAGGTTGGTTCGAATTATGGTTTTTTTTTTGTTAGTAATTCGAACCAACCTGGTTCGAATTAGTAATGAAGGTAATTCGAACCAACCTGGTTCGAATTATAGAGAGAGAATGTCTGCATGTAATTCGAACCAGGCTGGTTCGAATTACACCAATCATAGTTCGAACCAGGCCGGTTCGAACTATGTGTGAGACTGACTGTATATATATGGTTCCAAACGTGAGTTACTCTCATTAGAGGGAGTAGGATGGCTAGTGAGGAGAGTTTTGTTGTTTTGGTGCACCACAGAGGATCTGTTAATAGAAAAACTCGTTCCGGAGTAAAGTTCACAGATAAGAATCCTCTATGTATTGTCATAACATCTACGACGAGTTACGATGACCTTGTTAGCGCTGTACTAATGAAGCTTGGTCTGGAGGGTGCGAAGCGGGTAAAGAAGTTTTTCTATCGCATTCCAGTCACGGTGCTACAGAATACGGTGAAGTATGATTGCTTCACGATTAATAATGATGCGGACTTACAAGTAATGTTTCTCTGTCGGCGGCAGTTTCCGGAGGTGAGGACACCGGAGTTGTTGGCCCGGCTGGTTGATGTTGTATCCAGCTCCGGCGGTTCGAACAGGAATACGAACACTATAGCGAATGCAGCAGGTTCTAGTTCCCGGCCTGCCGTTGCTTCCTCGTCCGTCCCTGTGTACGAACCAGTGGTCCAACATGTCGCCTCCCCATCTTTCGCTGTTGACCTCAATGCCACCGAAGGCGACGAGGTAGTGGAAAGGAAAAATTTGCCGAACGCTTTAGTGGGAGTTGCACCTGTTGGCGTAGGAGACGGTTTTTTGGACGATGAAGACGAGGATGACGTCGAGCCGGATATGATTGACGATGATAGCGCTGATGATATTGGAGCGACTGGGCCTGCATTGGAGGTAGGTGGTTCTAGCTCTGGCACACAGCAGTATCCACCACATTTTTCCTCATTGGACTTGGACGCCATGAGACATGAGGGGGTCTTGGGGCACGCTGTTGGATTCGGAGCTAGAGATGCGGAAGGGAGTACCGGTCTGACAGAGTTCCAGGTTGGTCAGCAATTCCAGGATAAAGATGAGGCCCTTTTAAGTGTGAAGACTTACAGCATCCGGCGAGGGGTACAGTACAAGGTGGTGGAGTCCGATCACCGCCGGTATGTGGGCAAGTGTTCCGAGTTTGGGAATGGGTGCACATGGTTGATTCGACTGAGTCTCCGGAAGCGCAAGGGCATCTGGGAGGTCAAACGGTACAATGGACCTCACACTTGCCTGGCCACATCCATCTCTAGTGACCACAGGAGTTTGGATTATCATGTGATTTCGGCTTTCATTATGCCAATGGTTAGGGCCGATGCATCCGTGAGCATCAAGGTGCTCCTGAACGCCACGGCAGCGCACTTTGGTTTTAGGCCGACTTACCGGAGGGTTTGGATGGCGAAGCAGAAATCTATTGCCCTCATATACGGTGACTGGGATGAGTCCTACAACGACCTGCCTAGGTGGGTCTTGGGTGTCCAGCTGACGATGCCTGGGAGTGTTGTGGTCCTGAAGACGAGCCCGGTTCGAGTTGAAGGACAGGTGGACGAATCTCAAGCGTACTTCCACAGACTTTTCTGGACTTTCCCGCCCTGCATCGAGGCATTCCGTCATTGCAAGCCGCTAATCAGCATTGACGGCACACATTTGTATGGGAAGTATGGGGGAACGTTGCTCATCGCGATTGCACAGGATGGGAACTCCAACATTCTACCTGTGGCATTCGCACTAGTAGAGGGTGAGAATGCGGAATCCTGGACATTCTTTCTCTCACACCTTCGACAGCACGTGACCCCGCAGCCCGGTCTGCTGGTTATATCGGACAGGCACAACGGCATCAAGGCTGCGCTTGAGGCCCCTGACGGCGGTTGGCTACCGCCATCTGCGTACCGTGCATTCTGCATATGACACGTAGCGGCTAATTTTGCCCTAACCTTCAAGGGCAAAGACGCTAGGAGGCTACTAGTGAACGCGGCGTATGCGAAGACCGAGGTTGAATTTGATTACTGGTTTGATATCCTGCGATCTGAAGATCCGGCGATGTGTGACTGGGCGAACCGGATTGATTACTCGTTGTGGACTCAGCATCGTGATGAGGGGCGGAGATTCGGTCACATGACGACGAACATCTCCGAGTGTGTGAACTCTATCCTGAAGGGGGTCAGAAATCTCCCTGTATCATCCCTGGTGAAGGCAACATATTGTAGGCTTGCGGAACTGTTTGTTCGCAAGGGGAGAGAGGCTGAGGCCCAGATGGGAACAGGACAACAATTCAGTCAGCATTTGGTGAAGTGTATTGAGGCCAACATGAAGACGGCCAGGTGCTTCATGGTGACGCTGTATGACCGGGAAAACTCCGAGTTCACTGTAGCAGAGACTACTCCGACTGGTTCTTTCTCCTTGGGTACTTACAGAGTATCACTTGCCTCTCGGACATGTGACTGCGGGTACTTCCAGGCTCTTCATTTCCCGTGTCAGCACGCACTTGCGTGCTGTGCATACTCACGGGTCACCTGGACCTCTTACGTTCACAGCGTCTATCAGATTAGCTCGGTCTTCAATGTGTATCGGATGGGATTCACACCTCCCATCCCGGAGGGCTTCTGGCCACCTTACGACGGGCCCACGGTGATTCCAGACCCTGCCATGAGGCGTGCCAGAGAGGGTCGTCCTAGATCCACTAGGATACGGACGAATATGGACGAGGCGGATCCGAATCGGCCAAAGAGGTGCGGCCTATGTCGCCAACCCGGACACACGCGACGTAGTTGCCCACAGGTTGGAGGCTCGTCTGAGACAGGACACCGTTAGTATGCATGTTGTTAGTGTTAGCATTATCTACATTAGTGCCCATCTTGCTAGTCTTAGAGTTATTTAGATTATATCCCATGTTGTTAGTGTCAGTATTATTTACATTAGTGCACATGACTTTTAGTTTGATTGTTGCGAGTAGTAATGAATATGGCTTTTTTAATTATGTATTTTTTTTCTTTAAAGTTCAACCATGTATGAACCAGGTTTGTACTTTTTTTGTTATGTTATAGTCTGTTTATCTATGTTTTTTTTTAATTTGTGTTCTGGGACATTCATTCTGTATGATCAATGAATCTTGAAACAGTTTAGCGTTTATTTTCTCTTATTGAACTGTGTCCGGGTTAGCGACATAGGCCGCATCTCTTTGGCTGATTCGGATATGCCTCGTCCATAGATACACGGCTTAGTCAGTCTCACACATAGTTCGAACCGGCCTGGTTCGAACTATGATTGGTGTAATTCGAACCAGCCTGGTTCGAATTACATGCAGACATTCTCTCTCTATAATTCGAACCAGGTTGGTTCGAATTACCTTCATTACTAATTCGAACCAGGCTGGTTCGAATTACTAACAAAAAAAAAACCATAATTCGAACCAACCTGGTTCGATTTACTAACTAATAGAGTTCGAACCAACCTGGTTCGAATTATATAAAAATACGATCTGGCTTATTGCTGTAACGATTTTTGCTTTGGCGTATTTACGTAATTTTCTGAGCCAGTTGGCTTATTATGATTTTTTACCCGTAATTATTGGTCAGCGACAAACCTTTAAATTAAGCTCAAATTCACGACGGATTAATTTTTAATTTGTTGGATTGAAAGAATACCATTCACAACAACAACAAAAAAATTTAATAGTTAACATGCTTAATTAGACTTAAGGGTCTAGGCTACCAAATTTTATCCGGCTCGATTTAACTTATATAATTAGAACATTTTTAATACTTGATTTTAGTTCAATTTTATTTTAGATCTCATAAAATAAAACATAAATATTTATGAAATTATATATCATAAAAATTGATTTGAGATTCAATATAAAATTTATGACTTTAATATTTGGTCTCAATTTAATTTAAATGTTGTATTATTTTTAATTATTTCATATAATAAATTATACAAGTGATATCGTTTAATTGGTCTTTCTTTAGAATGATACAATCTCTTTTTACTAATATCGATCTCATTTTAAATATTATATTCAATATAAATATTAATTTTAAATCAGTTTAGTTAATGTAATTACTAAAACTAATACCCAAAAAATATCGCTCGTAGGAACAAATACTCAAATAAATGAAAAATTCTAAATGAAAATATACCTTTGAATTTTTTTTTCTTGATTTTATATAGCTGAGTTTAATTTTGATATAAGTGTAAAATATTTTTCTTAATCGTTTAATTATATCCATTTTTTAATAATTATTTAAGTAATTAATATAAAAAATAGTTATTTTTGTTAATGTGATGTTATGTAATTAAATCTATTTTATATTAATAGTACATCAAAATTAAATTTTTAAATAATAGTCATGTTAAATAAAATAAAAATAGTAAAAGAAACGAATTTGGTATAATAAAAAAATTAATACAGGTAGTTTTATATAAATTTAATTTATCTAAAATTAACTAAAATAATTATTTTAGTCAATTTACGGAATTAATATTGGACACTTAATTTAGACCGAATGTAGTATTACTATATATTTAGCTATAATTTATTTCTGCATACAGATATAGAATGGTTTTGGATTAAATTGTCAATTTATTATGTAGTTTGAGTCTAGTGTTTGTATCCCTAAGCCTTTGTCAAAGATGTTTTTTTCCTTTTGTGAGTTGAGGAATGAGACATATGGTTAAGCATTTTTTGTTAGTGTGGCTTGCCTTTTTTACGTTTAGGAAAAAAGGGTATGTAGGAGACTCTAAATACTTGACAAATGAATGAACTAAGTCCCACCCCTCAAAAAGACAAAAATAGTATAAGCATGAATGTGAAAGGCCACACAAGCTTCAAGCTCCTTCATCCATCAATATCAAAAGGAAACATGCTTTATATCCATAAATTAAACTCTAGTTTTCTCAAATGGAAAACCTCATCCCTGTCAACTTTTGGGACAAGCAAATTTTCCTACTCATTGTTTTCATTTGCTTTTGAACATTAATTCATAATTCATATTACCTTTCACATGTTTCTATTTTCTTTTGGCGTGAAGTTTAGGGATTAATTTAATTGCACTCTTAATGTAAAGTATTAGACACTATCATGCATATTACACTAGATACATATACTTTTGAGATAGTTCGTTATAAAAGTTAAATACTTTGAATAATGAAATAATGTAAGTATGTAACAATGTTATAAGAGGAAGGTTTTAATAGAATAGAAAAGAAAAAGCCATAATTAGAAAAGAATTAAAGAAAATAGATAATTTTATTGAAGAAATTCTAAAAAAAAATCATTCCTTCTATTTTGTTTGATTTATTACATTCTTATTATTTTTTTATAGTAATTTTAATTAATTAATAGAATTATTTTAATTGAATCTCAGACCTACTTTTATTCATTACATTACTTTTTTTTAACGACAATCTTATCTTTAAGGTTGTGAAACAAAAATGTAAATCATAATTATAATTAATAAAACTAACAACTACTCTTAAAATAATATTTTTTATTTTTATTCTATTGTTCAACAGAAAGAATTACAACAAAAATTCTGCCATGTAACTAATTAGGGGAGTGTGGCTAACTGTAGTCAACTAGTAATTTTTTTTTAGAGAATTTGAATTTAAATTATCATAAGAAACATTTAAAATTTAACAAAATAAAAATCTAAAAAAAAATATCTAAGACCAAATAAACAAACATCTAAAATTATTTTAAAAATTACAAAAATTATTTTAAAAATTTATTTTGAAATTTTCAAATCTTTTTAAAAATTTCTAATAAAAAGAAACATAAAAAAATAAACATCCAAAATCTAACAAAAACGATATATCCAAAATCTTTTCAAACTTTCAAAACCTAATGAAACAAGACATCCAACAAAAACATTAGAAAATGAACATTCAAAAACTAAAAAAAGAAATATCTAAAACTATTAAAAAAATTATCCAAAATCTAAAATGAATAAATATCCAAAACATAAGAAAAATAAACATCTAAAACTTAGAAGAAAAAAAATCCAAAACCTAATGAAAAAAGGTATCCAAAATCTAAAAAAAAAAATCAAACACCAAATAATAATAAATATCCAAAGTTATTTTAAAAATCATAATAAAAATTCCAAAAATCATTTTAAAACTTGCACAATTATTTTAAAAATTTTTAATAGAAAGAAATATCCAAAATATAACAAAAAGAAACATTCAAAACCTAACAAAAAGGAGATATCTAAAATCTTTTTAAAATTTTAAAAATCTAACAAAAAGACATATTCAACAAAATATTGAAAAATAACTTTTGAAAACTAAGAAAAAAAATCAGAACTATTAAAAAAATTATCCAAAAGGCAAAAAACATCAAAAACATAAAAAAAAAAAAGAAACATCTAAAATTGAAGCGAAAGAAATATCCAAATCTAATGAAAAAAATTTCAAAATCTAAAAAAATCTAACACCAAATAATAGCAAATATCTAAAATCATTTTAAAAAATATAGTAAAAAGTTCAAGAATTATTTTAAAAATTCTAAAATTTATTTTAAAACTTCCAAAATTATTTTAGAAATTTATAATAAATAGAAACATTTGAAACATAACAAAAATAAACATTCAAAATCTAACAAAAAGTAGATATCCAAAATCTTTTTAAAATTCTAAAACCTAACAAAATGAGATATCCAACAAAATATTAGAAAAATAACTTCCAAAAAATAAGAAAAGAAACATTTAGAACTATTAAAAAAATTTTTGAAACTCAAAAAGAATAAATATCTAATGTAATAACCGTAATTACTTAACTACTTAATTAAAATAATTTAATTTTTTAAAATAGGTGCAAAAGTTTAGAATATTAATTATAAAATTTAAATATAATATTTGGATTAAGTAGATTTTTATGAATTGAAAAATATTTTTTTTTTGGAAAAAATTGCGTAAAAACGTGTGCCGATAAATTAGCTAGCAGTACTGGCTTAAGTCTATCTGGTACTGCGTGAGAATAATAAAAGCTATAGAAAAACTTAGAAAATAATTAAAGTTGAAAACCGGGCGCTAATTCTAAAGGTTTGGCCCAAGATTTGGGCCAAACAAGCCAAAAACGCTAATGAGTTAGACTGGGTCCAAGTTAGACCCAAATCCGACATATATATATATATAACCTTAAGTGAGGCCATTTCAGCCTCATAACTTCATAATCCCACACACTTACAGCTGCATGGGTTGAGAGAAGAGGGAAGAAGAAATACTGTTCACTTCCTCACTCTTTTGCTTGTATCTTAAGCTACGGTGCTCCGATTCGCGTCTTAGTTGTGGTTATGCGAAGCTCTCGCCGAGCCCATTAGTTCTAACTAACTTTTACTGGTAAAATTTTGAACTTCTCTCTCCATTCTTCAGCCCTAAAAGTTTCAAAAATTTAGCTTTTGATATTGACTTGATTTTGTGATTTTGATTTCTTAGTGGTATTGTAGCATTGAAGTATTGTTAGATTTTGGCCCCAAAACTATTGAGTAAGATAAGAATGTCCTAAACTCTTATAAATTTATGATTTTGATAAATCCTAGGTATTAATTATGATGAATTAATAATGTATAGAGTTTGGAATTTATGATTATTGGAGCTTTTCGGTTGGTTGTGGTGGCTTGAATTAACTTGGAAACTTGTAGAAGTTTGGCTGAGGTCAAATTTTGGTATCTGGTGCATATTTGAAATCGGTCAAGGTATGATTTTAGTTTCCTCGATATAATATGTAATATTTTTGGACACTTAGGCTAGCAGACCTTAGGATAGGATTGAATTGGTGGTTGATAATTATGATATATGATAATTTTGATGATTGTGAAATATTGGTAAATGATTATGTTGATTTATGATGTGGGGTTGGATAATGATTATGAGGATTAATAATGAATTATGAGACTTGTTGATGTTGATAAATGTTGAGGATGGTGAAATGATGTTTTGTGATGTTAATTATTGAAATTCGAGTTTTATAAGTAGAATTTGGTGTATGAAATAGATGATATTATATGTTGCTAAGTTGTAGAATGATGAGAAGGTATATAAATATAATTTAGGTACATTGGAGCTGTTTTGGATGTGAAATAATTAGTTTTGAATTGAGAGTTTTGGTAAATTTGAGGTTTAAAGATTTTTTGTAAAAACGAATTTTTGTCCAGTTTTGGCAGATCATATCTTAAGCCCCAGTTTTTGAAATTGATTGGATTTTAAATCAAGTTAAAGATAATTCAAAGAGTTTTAAAACGATATAGATTTCGTAAAAATCAGAATTTTGTAGAAAAAGATATGATCGTTGAAAATTGGTGTCAAAAATCTGAATTTTGTGATGTTGTAGAAAATTGTAAGTTCTGGTTTGTGTGCCTACGCACCGAGCAGAACGGGTGTTATGACTCGTGCGTACACATGAGAGGTGTGCGCATGCATACCCTATGAAAGTTGCAAGTTGTGGGTACACAAGCTGGGAAGAGCCTTCTGTTGAGTGCATTCACACGTATTCATGCACTTTGGAGAACTACTCTCTGTATATTTACTTTTCTGCACTTTAGCTGGGATGTATTGTTTTCTGCCATTTTCTATTTCTAGAGCTATGAACAACTAAACCCCTTTCATTGGGTTAGGGAGCTCTGTTGTAATTTGATGGATCAATTATAGTTTTCATTCTCTTCTTCTTCTTCTTCTCTTTTGATTTACTAGAAAGCTTTCGATCTTAATTCAATTGGTTAGTTGTATTGGAAAAGAAACTCTCCATAATTGGATCTCCTCTGAGCCTTGGAAAAGGGATGAGGAGATCATGTTAGAAATGCTTTCTCATGTTGGACCAAATTGAGGTCTGGGCAGATATAGTGACATGTAATCCTCTCAACACTTTGATTTGGAAATGCATGTGGTATAATCAGTGACCATACTTCATCTCTTCTCATGAGCAATTAAATCAAGGAATTGGGCAATTATTCAAGCTTAGAGAGATTGGATTACCAAGTAATTGGAATCTAATCACCTAAGATTGTCAAGGAGATCAATAGATGCATTGATTGAGGAAGAGATGAAAATGAACTTGATCTGGAGAATACAACATCTCCTGAGCCCAATGAATCCCCATTTCTGATCTTACCCATTCTCTTTATTTTCTGTCATTTATTTTCATGCTCATTACCCCAAATCCCCATTTAAGATTCTGCACTTTATTTTCTGCTATTTACTTTTCCGCCATTTAATTTTCTGCCATTCTCAAACTACACTCTGTTCAGGTCAACTAGCATACTCTTCCAACTAAAGTTGCTTGACCAATCAATCCCTGTGGGATTCGACCTCACTCTATTGTGAGTTTTTACTTGACGACAAATTCGGTATACTTGTCGAAGAAAAATTTGTTGAGAGACAAGGTTTCATGCATCAGATGTCAGAATATTTTTCAAACTAACAACTTGCAAGTAGACTTTTGAGCTACAAATAAAATTTGAGAGGATACTATGAACAACAACGAAGAGGAGAGGAGAGGAAGAAGAATATATGATGAAGATGAAGATTTAGGGGGTTAGGGTTTTATAAGTGGGAATAGATCAATTTGGGTATTTTAACTAAATTTTGGAGACTAAATTGAGTTGAAATCATTATATGTCTACATAAGCGTGCATCAAACAGCCAATTTGGCACTTAACTGTACACATCAGCGCCGTTAAAACGTCTAGTAACTTTTGGACTAACGGGAATTCACAATTTTGAAAGTGAGAAATTTATTTGATCATTTTAAAAAGTGGAAGACTAATCTAAAACGAGTTGAGAATTTCATAGATCATTTTGAGCATTATCTCGATCGAAATTTATCTCTATAATATAAAAAACAATACTCTTATCTTATTACAAAACTTTTCAATAATAGTAATTTATTTATTATCTTTAATAGTAGATATTTTTCGATAAAAAATATTTTACTTCCTGTATCCACATCGGGGTGCATGAAGGTTTGGAGGGACCAACTGTCCTGCTCACTCATTCGTTTTTCAACAACTGCACGTCTGCACCGTACTGAACTGCACTGCACCGCACCGCAGTATAGTGTCTTACATTATATTCCCTTTGCATAACACCAAACCAACTCTTACTCTTAAGTCTCAACCCTGCATCCTCTGATCCATATATTTGGTGTCTTATAAAAAAATTTATTATGCTATTGGAAAAAAAAATTTATTATTACATATTTATTTGAATATTCTACTATAATAAGTTTAAATAGTTTGGTGGATAATTATTCAATTAAAAAATATATAAATTTATATATATGTATAAATATATAATGACTAATTTTCATTTATATATAGTGTTTTGTAATATAATATAATATAATAATATATATTCATTTTAATTGTATATAGCATTTTTGTAATATAATATAATACGTATATATTCACTTTAAATCTATTAGTAGTACATTAATAGACACCAAATTTACTTAAATATAATATTATTTTAGATAGTATCTTATTCTTTAATTAAGAGGTCTTAAATTCAAAAAGAACGTGTTTTCTTTTGAATAAAGTAACAGCATTCGAGATTTATCAAAACTATACATATTATATTAGGGCACCACTTAAATAAAGATCCCAAAATTGACTTTATGGTAAAGACGCCTACGTGGCAAAATCTAAGCCATACATTCTAAAGCCACATTTTTCTAAAAACCGTAACTCTTCAAAAGCGTCACCTAATGGAAAAAAGTAAATTAGAAGATTTAAGAGATGAAATAATTAAGTTATCAAAATTAATAGATCAAAAATTAATGATTTTAACTAATATCAATTGTAATGACACTGAATTCTTAAAATCAATACAAAATGATTTTTCTCAAAATCTTTATTTTACTATAAGTTTCATTGAAGGACTTCAAAAACCTGAAAAAACTTATATTTCACATGGAGTTCCTAAAAAATGTTATTATGGAGACAATTATCCCCATCTTCATCATACTTTTAATCCACAACTAAATTCTATAATAGATATGCTTGAAGAAATATTAGTTTCTCTAAAATTTCAGAAAAATAAAGAAAAAGAAGAGTCTAATATAATAAACAAAATTGAGCAGATTTTTGATAAACATTTCCAAAAAGAAATTCCTAAGAAAGAGGAAACCCAAAGTAAAATTGATATAACAAATCTAAAGATTAGACCACCCCTAAAACTATGAATATTGATGAAAAATTAGAAGAAGTTACAATGCTTTTTAAACAATTAAAAATGGCTCAAGAAGACAATTTTGTGGAACAAGGTTTTCAGATTAAAGAAGAACCAGAAATTTCTGAAAGAGAAGAATATGTGTTAGACTATTCAAGTGATGAGGAACCAGTAAATCCAGTACAAGTAAAAGATGAAGCTGGAACATCTGGGAATAGTAATCAAACCCAATTTAAATGGGAAACAAGTTTTGAAAATTATGCTTTTAAAAAAGGTTTTATGAGCAAAAACTCGAAATATACTAAAATACCATCTAAATACGTTCCTAAAATCCAAGAGCTAGAGGGAGAAAAAATGCTTGATTTAGATTGCAAAAGAAACGAAAAAGAAATTTTCGAAGATTGGATGAACTCTTTTCTATTAGAAGCTTATACAAACCCAAAATTAAATGATTTATCTGAAATGGATATCTGGAATTTCATAGGTTTCCACACAAAAGGAACTATAAGAAATTATATGTTATCAGTAGATAACAAAGTAATAGAAGAATTAACTGAAAAAACAACAGCTTATGATAAAATTGCATACATAATGAGGGTTCTATACAAAGAATTTTTGGAAAAAATGTCATAGATCATGGAAAAGAAATCTCTGAAAGAGAGTATTTAGAGGCAAAAAATCATTTGGCCAATATTCAAATATTCGATCTTTGCCATATAGAATCCTATATTTGTGAATATAGAATATATTATTAAAATTAAAAGAAGAAGATAAAAATCATTATCTTAGCATGTATATCACAAAACTTCCATATCCTGCTAATGAAATTATTATGGGAAGATTTATAAGAGAAATAAATAATAAAGCAATTGAAAATAATTTTGGTGGAGCAACTTTCGCTATAAGAGAGGAAATAAAAGAACGCTGTATGCAAGAGGCTACTCAGAAAAGATTTAATAATATAATTAGAATCTGTTGTCAAGATAATGAGGAAATTCCTCAAAAATATGGTTCTAACAAAAATATTAGAAAATACCATCCTTATAAAAATATCCAAAGAAAAAGAAAATATCACTTTAGAAAAAGAAAATATTATCCAAATTGGAGAAAAAAGAGATATTTTAGGGAAAGAAGTATCGATAAAAAACAAAAAAACTTCTGCCCAAATAAAAAAGAAAACTGTAAATGTTGGTATTGTCAAGAAGAAGGACATTATGCAAATGAATGTCCAAAAAAGAAGGATAAAAAAGGCCTAACTAAACAACTGGAAATTGCAAAAACTTGTTTTATGGAACCTTTAGAAGAATCTGATGATGAACTAAAATATATTTTTGAATATGTCTCAGAAACAGACTCAGAAACAAACTCAGGAACTGAGTAATAGTGCTACATTTATTACTGTAAAGATTACAGAAAAATTTATTAATGCCTTCATAGACACAGGGGCAACAAAATGTTTCGCAAGTTCAAATTTAAAACTTGACTGGAAAAGGTTAAAAAATCCACTAAGAATTAGAATAGCCGATAAATCTATACACAAAATTAATTTTAAAACAGAAATGGTTGAAATCTTCATTCAAAATTACAGATTCATTATTCCATCTATATATAAATTAGAATCTGGAATAGATTTAATTATAGGAAATAATTTCTTAAAACTATATCACCCTTTTATTCAAGAATTAACATATATAGTTCTAAAAGCCCCATATGATTCCTCTCTAAATCAAAGGGCAAAATTAATAAAAATCCCAACCACTACTATAAACGAAATTTTAAAATTCAAAATATTTTCTATTCTAGAAGAATGTTATTTAAACCTATTCTTCCAAATAAAAACTCCAAAAAATAATCTTGAAATTAAAATAGAAGAACTTTTAAATGAAGTCTGTGCTGAAAATCCCTTAGATATTAAAAATACAAACAGAGAATTAATAAGCATTAAGCTAAAAGTTCCTACAAGGGAAATAAATGTTCCAAATAGAATTCCCTATTCAGCTAGAGATAAGGAAGAATTTTCATCTGAATGTAAAGATCTTTTGGATAAAGGAATTATAAGACTAAGTAAAAGCCCTCATGCGGCCCCAGCCTTCTATGTTGAAAACAATAATGAAATTAAAAGAGGAAAACGAAGAATGGTTATTAATTATAAAAAAATGAATGAAGCAACCATAGGTGATGCTCATAAGCTCCCAAGAAAGGATTCCATTCTAGAAAAAATCAAAGGAGCAACTTGGTTTTCATCGCTCGATGCAAAATCAGGATATTGGCAACTTCGCTTAGACGAAGAAACAAAGAAATTAACTGCCTTTACTTGTCCAACAAAAGAATCAACCGGAGTATTACTCTACGAATGGAATGTCCTACCATTTGGACTAAAACAAGCTCCAGGTATTTATCAAAGATTTATGGAAGAAAATTTAAAAGATTTAAATGATTTCGTTCTAGTTTACATTGATGATATACTAATCTTTACAAAACAAGATGAAGAAGATCATCTTCAAAAATTACTAATTGTCTTAGAAAGATGTAAGGAAAAAGGTTTAGTCCTTAGTAAAAAGAAAGCTAAGCTAGCAAAACAAGAAATAGAATTTCTTGGATTAATTCTATCTTCTGAAGGGAAGTTAAAACTTCAACCAAATGTATTAGAAAAAGTAGATCTATTTCCTGATAAAATGGAAGATAGAAAACAATTACAAAGATTTTTAGGATGCATAAATTATATTTCTGATCAAGGATTTTTAAAGAATATAACAGATTATACTAAAAACTTATTTTCAAAAATAAGCATAAAGAAAATTTGGAAATGGGAAGAAAAGGATAGTCTGCAGATTCAAAAAATTAAAGAACTTTGTAAAAATCTTCCAGAACTTTATATTCCAGAAGAAAATGACTATTTAATAGTTGAAACAGATGCTTCAGACAAAACCTGGTCAGGTTGTCTAAAAGCCAAAAAAGCTGAAAAAAGCTTGAACAAAGAAAAAGAATCACTAGATTCTAAACATTCTTCAAAAGAATTACTATGCAGATATATTTCTGGAACTTTTACAACAACAGAACAGAGGTATACTACCCACGAAAAAGAAACTCTAGCAGCAATAAAAACTATTAAGAAATGGAGGATAGATCTTCTTCCCAAGGAATTTCTTTTACGAACAGACTCAAGTTATTTAACAGGTTTTATTAAATATAATTTACAAGCTGATTATAATCAGGGTCGTCTGGTAAGATGGCAAATGTTCTTATTACAATACCCAATAAAAATCGAGTATATTAAAGGAAATAAAAATATTATTGCAGATACATTAACAAGAGAATGGAGTTCATTGTCAACACAATGAATCAAGAAATCCAGAAGCTTGAAAGAGAGCTTGAAAAGTGCAATCACTGTCAGCAGCTAAAAGCTCAAATTCAATCCATCAAGAAGGCAATAGAAGCCATGAAAGCAACCCAGCAAACAACATTAGCTGCTTCAATACCAATATTGACAACACCATCAGAATTCAGCCAGCTAAGCGTGGTGGACCAACCAAAAATTGAAAAAATTTCTGAAAATAAAACTCTGGCAGAAATAATTAAAAAATCAACTCAGGACAAAAAATATTATGTCATCTATAATGGCCCAATGAAAGGAGTTTATGATGATTGGGCAAAAGCAGCCCCATTTACTCACCAACCCAAAACTATTCACAAAGGAGGATTCTTGACAATAGAAGAAGCAAAAGAATCCCTCAGAAAATATGAAGCGCTCCATCCCGAGCAAATTCTAAAAAGAGCAGAGAAAGCTCCAGTCCAAATCCAAAGAACAGCCCAAGCCCAAAGGACTGGACTAATGAAAAATATCCCTACAAGGGCCGAA
Organism: Arachis stenosperma; assembly: GCF_014773155.1. Classification (NCBI taxonomy): domain Eukaryota; kingdom Viridiplantae; phylum Streptophyta; class Magnoliopsida; order Fabales; family Fabaceae; genus Arachis; species Arachis stenosperma. The sequence continues at coordinate 111,400,380 of NC_080380.1, read as the reverse complement.
ATAAATGATAAGAAAAGGGTCTGCAGATCAAACTGTAGAGAAACCTTAAATCTGGTTCTAAACTGGACTCTAGACAAAAGAGCAACATTGGGATATTATCCCATTAACAAAGAACAGCTAACAAAGCTGGTAATCTTCCCAGAGGCCTCACCCTCTGATACATATCAGTTTTTCCAATACGGATTAATTGATACGATCCTAATTTTTGACAATTTAAATATTATCAAAGAATTTCCTGCAGGTTTTATAGATGCAGTGAAAAAATTTAAAAATATGATTGATGCAAGAGAACCAAGGGATATATCCCTAAAATTTACAAGTAGTCAGCCAATCTTCAATGAAGAAGGAGAATGTTTGATCCCAGCATTTCAAGTAGTTTTCATGTCAGTCTTCCCAGGAGATTTTCAACCAATAGAACAAGTTCAAGATCTATCAATTTATAGCGACGAAGGTAGATTAGCCAGCACATTGGCAAGAGTCTTCGAGAGAGCCCAAAAAATAAACAAAGAATCCAGAACAAGAATAAACTACAAAAGTAGAAACACTCTAATTGTTTCTAGTAAGAAAAACCAAATTGAATCAAGAGAGATGAGACTCCTAGTAGATTTTGAATCAGCATTTTACAACTTTTCTGGATTACTGGAAAAGCTTCCTGACGGGATAAGGAGGAATCTATGCCATTTACTAAAAGACAAAGAAGACCATAGGTGCCAGCTATGCACCTCAGAAATGTCTGAAGAAAGCAACAATGTTGAAGACCCCACCCACGTGGGAAAAGAAGAGGATGAGACATCTGAGTCATCCATCAACATTATTGTTGAATGACGTAAGAGCTTACATCACAAAAGCACCAATAATGTAGTTGGTGCAAACTAAGTGCTCAGTGACGCATGCAATGACGTCACAAGTAGGGTAAGGATGGGATTTGTCCATCAAACCCAACCATTATAAATAGAGTGCTAAGTCATTTGAAGAGGGGCAGAAATCAGAAAGCAGGAGGCTAGAAGTACTCACAAGCCAGGAGGGCAAAGAGGAAGAAGCCAAGGCGATTCTGAAGTCTGACCACCAAAGTCATTAGAAAAATAATTCTAAGAAATTCCCCTCTGGAATTAATTTGTAAAATCTCCCCTCTGGAGAACAAAACACATATTGTAAAATAGCAGTAAATAAAGAAGTTTATTCTCCAGAAAGGTACATCTTTATCTCAATCTCTTTAAGTTATGAATTATTTAGAAGATATAGAAATAACTGAAGAATCTGATTACTATAAGCTAACTGCTTTACTTGATAATGAAAAACAAGCTATCTTAAAAACAGAATTAGATCTTAAACCCAATGATAATTTTAACAAACAAAACCCTTTAAAAGAAATCTTTAATAGAAAAAATATAATATATTATGGAAAAATTCAAATTGAAACTCCGATAAAAATACAATCTGCAAATGGGGAACTTGAAATAGCCCTGATAAATGAACAAGATGTAAATAAACAAATTGGAAAAATTAGAGATCAACAAAAAAGATCTAAAATCGGATGGATTCATATTAGTACCATTCAAGTTTTAGTTAAATCCACATACATGAAAGGAATTAATTCTCCAATAAGTCTAGCAATTTGTGATAAAAGAATCACTAATCCTAGAGACCAAATAATTGGAATAATCCATGGTAACTTAGCAAATGTAAATGTTAAATTCAATGCTCATATTGGATACGCTATTCCCCTATCAACCGAAAACCTAGGAAGATCCTTAAGTTTGGCTTATAAATTTCATAAGATAGATTTAATGGAACAAAATGATGAACCATTTTCTATTACATATGCAATTAATTATGCACTAACAAATAGTCATCATAGTATAGACTTCAAAGATAAAGAAAGAATTTATGTTGATGAACTTTTTCAAAAGTTTGTAAAAACAGAAATTCCAAGAAATAAAGCCATTGAAAGCCCAGTTTTGTTATTAAAACAACCATCAAGAAATTCATTTTCATCATCTAGTTTTAGAATAAGAGAATCTAAAATTAACAGTCCTCTAAGTTTATCTCATGTAAAAGCGGAAGAAAAAGACTCTGAAATAAAGGAGTTAACGAAAAGAATTGAAAAGTTGAATGAAACTCTGAATAATAAATTATGACAATAAATAAAGAAGAAATATACGTATCTTATCAAAATAAGAAACAAGAACTCTTTGAAAGAGAAAATCATTTGAAATACCTAAGGTTTTCTACAATAAATCAAAGGGCTTTTGAGACATTACTAATGATCTGTAATAATTTAAAAAAGGAAGTTGAAGAACTAGAAAAAATAATAGAAGCTTTAGAAAATAATCATGAATCTATGGCAGAAGATGCTGAAATTTCAATATGAAAGTTTTCCAAAAAAGACTTATTTCCTTAAAAACTACTAAAAGAAAAATGAAAACAAGGTTTTTGGCTATAGCCATGAAAATAAAAAGATTAGCAATTGAATCTTCAGAATTGGAAGTAGAAATTAAAAAGATAACTAAGAAAATAATTAAAACAAGAAAACTTTTACAATATGTAAAGATCAAGAAAACAGTGAAAAATCTAAAAGAAAGTATTAAGAATAAACGTATTTTTCGAAGTCGAAGATTACATTATCTTCATATTCAAAGCATGATTGCATTACAAGCTTTAGAATCAAGAATACATGTTCAAAATATTCAAGTAATGCAACCTCTACAGGTTGAACCCCTAGAACAAAGTGAATCTGAACAAGAATTACAAGTATCTTTATCACCTTTACAAAATCCTATAATCTAAGGAGCATATAAAATGCCTGGTTTAGCAAATCAAACGCTACAAGAATTAAAAAATGATCTAGAATTTCAGAAAAATCAAAAAAGATATTATGAAGTAAGATTACAGAATAGTAACATATACACCAGAAATAGAGAAGAAGTAGAACAATTTTGTAAAAATTGTATAGAAAGTATAACAAGAGAAATAGAAAATTTATTAAAAGAAATAGAAGATTTTAATAGTGCAAATCCAACCCAAGAAAAATATTTTAAAAATTTGCAAAATTAAAAATTGGTATCAGAGCCAAGTTAACGATTAAGGGTAACACTTTCTCTTTAAGCAACACTTTTAGTGACACGCTTTTAAATCAATAACAACCACAAAATGAAAACGTCTTTACGAAAAGATGAAAAAGGCATCTTTACCGTAGCATCCCCCATTATATTATCCCTCTATTTGACTAATATATACATTGACCTTCTCCTAAATTACACCAACTTATTCCTCTTGGTGATAATATAGTTAACAGATCCTTATACATGTGTAAGTCATCTGTATATTAATGGATTTTATTTTGTTTTATTTTCTTAATTTGAAATTGAACACATACACTTCAGAATAATGTTAAAGAAAGAGCTTTTGCAATTGCTTTTCTATCTCTACGAATTCCCTATGTAAAGAGAGATTGTGGGGTTGAAATTGACTTTTTACAATCATTTCTATTTAGTATTTATTGATGCAATGTGCCGGTATCAAGTTAGGATAATTGTATCATTCTATTTATTGATGCTGAATCTCATGTAATTGTTGTCTATACATCCTCATATAATATAGGTAAAGACCTAAATTATCTAGCTCATCCGAATTTGAATTTTCTAAATTTTAAATTTTTACTTAAAAAAATAAAATATAATTTTTTATTTTTAAATAATTTTTTTTTTGTATTTTTTTTGTGCCACTTATAAAATAAATAGTAAAAAATCACATTTTATTCTCTAAAATAAAATTTAAAATTTAAAAGATCAAAATCTCATCCCATCTCAAAATAGACCTTCCTCTAAGTAGATCTTCTCGATAAAAGTGGTGTTTTAAGTCGTTTACTATTCATATGCATTGTGACACCATAAAATACTTTTTAGAATTTCTCAAAGAATCGTGCAACAATCAGATGAATGTATTGCAAAGATCCCATGGTTCAAAAGCAACATGATTTTTTTATTATTTGACAAGTATTCTATCGATGATAGACTTCAATTTGTTCTTCAATTCAAAGAAATCAACCCTGACTTGGATCACGAGTGATAATTGTTCGGTGGTCGGTTGGTTCCTGAACGGGTTGGAGATGCTGACTAAACGGATGGAGGATCTGGATGCAGGTTACTCGTGCGTGACTGGACCTCCTAGGCAAATGTTGGAAGGAGAGAAAAAGAGCTTTACGATCTCCTGGGCTGATAGAGCGGTGAGAGGGGGAGCCACCTGCAAAAGGGACTCCGACGCTCAAGTCAGAATCCGCACAAAGTGGCAGAAAGAGTGAGGGTCATGTGATGTACCTTGGGAGAGGGGTAGGACCCTCCCCATATATACCCAGTACTAGGGTGAGTTCCACAGGAGCAGACCCACCTTCTAGGAAGTTTTCTTCCTCTAGCTGGCTGGTTTCACACAGATAAGGAGGTGGCACGCAGGTCGTCCCTTGGCTCGGGTAAGGCGTGTTGTCGGGTCGGCGGTTTGTCCGGCCCCGGATTCTTGCACAGCTGGGCTGGGGCAGAACAGTGCCCCCAACGCGCCAGCTACGTCAACAAGCGCCGTTGGTGGCACGTTCTCCTCAGTTTCTCCATTGCTGGTTTCCTGTCTGGTCGGTTGTTCGCAAGGGGGGTGACCCCTACGCGCAAGCGGCACTTGTCCGTTTCTGGGGAGTGCCAATTGTCGCCTCGTTTATCACGCTGGTCATTTAATGCGCGTTATGATTGATTTGAAGGTTTGAAAAAAGTCTGTTTTACCCCTGATTTTTGCGCTTCTTAGTGCGGTTATTTCCTAGTTTTTATCTTCTTTCTTCCACTCTTCTAACTCCTTCGCGTTCCATTTCCATTTTCCTCTCCCAAATCCTTTCTGCATCACTCTTTCTTACTCTTTCCTTTAAACCTTCTGGGTTCCGCTGAGGTTCGCTTCTAGTTCAATTGCATCCTTCCAGAACTTCTTCGACATCCTTTGACGATTGTCTTTCTGGTAAACATCCTCTCCCTTCATTGTAAATTGTTGCAAATGTTTAAGCGTTCTTGTTGTTACTGTTACTATTTCTTATTTTGCTTTTGCAATCTTCGAGTTGTGCATGTTTCCTTATTTAAACTGTGTCGCCGTTAGTTAGGCTCTAAGGGGGTTACCATTGGATGTTCAATTTTTTACCCTGTGTGTAACTGTAAGTAGTGAGTGGGCTTCCTGTACACGTAGAATTAGTTCTGGCTTCACCGGTCTCCCGACCATGCGATTTTAATGGCAAAGTGGTGCCCTCACTGTAGGTATGGCGCAGCGTCCCGCCGTGAGAGTCCCCGTGGATCGGTACCCTTAGGTCACGTCGGACGTGAAAGATACCCCTTCCCATATGACCTTGGAGGAACTCAGGGAGTTCCGTCAAGCAGACTATCTTTGCGAGAGAGGTCCCGAGGAGGACCTCTACGAGGTGTTCGTCCCAACTGACCGGGAACGGATATGCCATTTGAACTTGAACACCCCCGGGACGCCGATTAGATCTGGATGTATAAGACGATGTTTACCAACCTAGGAATTCGCATTCCCTTCTCCCCCTTCCAGATGGCACTATTAAACCGATCTGATGTGGTGCCGTCTCAATTGCATCCGAACAGTTGGGTCTCCATCTGCTGTTTCGAGATGGTTTGCGAGTATCTATAACTGCCGACCTCCATGGAGGTCTTTCTATTCTTTTTTGTTTTAACAAATCCATCCAAAGAGGGGAAAGCCAAGAAAGGGTTCATGTCGTTCCGATCAGCCCAAGGTCGAAGGGTCTTTGGCCTGTTCGAGGACTCCTATCATGATTTCAAGAAGAAATACTTCAAGGTTCGCCCCGCTGACGATTGGATTTTTGACGGTTTAGAATTTCTCAAATAGAATCTCGTTGTAAAGTATAGTTTCTAAATCAATCACTAATCCTTTCGTACAAAAAGTTGTTTGTCACAAGTACAAACCCCTAAAATCTATAAACCGAAGTATTGGAACCTCGGGTCGTTCTCCCTAGGATTTACAATAAAGTGTCTTGTTATTGGTTGTGAGTTATTTTGGGGTTTTTGAGATTATAGCCAAGAATTATAAAATGGCAAAGGAAATAAACTAACAACTAACAAAGCTCTTGGCAAGGTATGAGAACTAGAAGTCCTATCCTAGTTATCCTCTTCAATTGTGATAACAAATTGTCCATTGCTCCCACTTAGTTAACCTCTAATCATGGAGGAAAGTCAAGTGGATGAATCAATTTGATTCCTCAAGTCCTAATCAACTCCTAAAGGAAAGACTAGCTTTAGAGGCATTCAAATCAATTAGCAACTTCTAATTATCAATCAACAAAGGAATTAGATAACTCAAGAGTCACTAATTACTCTACCTAGGCCAAGAGGAACAAAACCTACACTAAAATCCAACCAAGCATTTCATCAAACGCTTGGAAGGCACAAAAGAAAAGCAAAGCAAATTGACAACAAGAATAGAATCTAACAACATTTATTGAAAGGAATTAACAACAACAATCAAAAGAAACACATTTATTATGAATTACCTTTTATTGAATTGGAAGAAAGTAGAAGAAACAATACTAGATCTACAACAAAATACAAGAACAACATAAAGGAGATTGCAATAAAAGAATGGAAGAAGAATCAATGCAACTACAAGGAATTGAGATGTGGAAGTGGAAGAAGATGAATCTAAACCTAGATCTATGAACTAATCCTAATCCTAATTCTAGAGAGAAGTGAGAGATTCTCTCTCTAGAAACTACTTCTAAACTAATCCTAATGTGTGTGAATGTCATCTATGTCAATCCCCTTCAATCCTTGGCTCTTTTATGCATTTTGGCGCCAAAGTTGGTTGCTGAAACCTTCCCAAAATCGCCAGGCACGTGCTTCATTAGTGAGGTCATGTGCCATCATCGGCGCGTGCGCGCATGGTACGCGTGCGCGTCCTTGGCCTGTCTCGCAGTGTGCGCGCGAGCGCCTTGTGCGCGTGCTTGGCTGACTTTGCTTCTTTGACTTTTTATGCTTCTCTCCACTTGTATGCTTCCTTCCTTGCTTCCTTTGATCCATGCCTAGCCTATTTCATCCTGAGATTACTAACAAACATATCAAGGCATCTTATGGAATCAAAGAGAAAATAGAATTCATCAAAATAAGGCTTAAAAAGCATGTTTTTACACTTAAGCACAAATACGGGAGAGATTACGAAATCACGCTAATTCCTAGGCTAAATGTGACAAAAGGTTATCAAAATGCTCTAAATTCAATACAAGACAAACCGTCAAATTGGGGTTTGTCAACCTCCCCACACTTAAGCCTTAGCATGTCCTCATGCTAAAATAAGAAGGAACTAAGGGTCATGACATTTGAATGCAACTAAACTACATGAATTCTATCTAAATGCAATTATCTAAGCAAATGGAAATGCTTAGTTCAAACAAATCAATTTTTAAGAGAGCATGTGTAAGCACAAGAGCTAGGCAATAGGAATTAAGTCCAAACCACAATTGTATTGAATTATCAAAAAGAGTTCAAACTTGCAAGAATATAGATAACATGGGTGAATACACGTGATTGAACTTTTGAACCCTCACCGGATGTGTATCCGCTCTATTCACTCAAGTGTTTAAGGGTTAATTCACTCAATTCTCTTCTAATCATGTTTTCCAAAATTTGATTTTCTTCTAACAATCAACACTTATTCAATGCATGCATACATTCATCATGAGGTCTTTCATTTAGGTTGTAATGGGGTTAGGGTCAAGGTAGGATCATTTATGATTAAGTGGACTAGGATTGAATCTTTGATTAACGTAGACTTTCCCACCTAACCTATTTAATGACCTATACAAGTTCAAACTACTCTAACTACCCATTCTTCACTTTTTTTTTCACATACTCATGTATTCTTATTTGGTTCATAACATTTATGCATTGATTCCTTTTTATTGACTTCACTTTAGGGCATTTTGTCCCCTTTATTGCTTTTCTTTTTCTTTCTTTTTTTCTATATGCATTTTTCTTTTCTTTTCTTTTTCTCTTTTTTTTCTTTTTTTTTTCACTTTTATTTTTTTTTCTTTTTCTTCTTTCAAACTACATACAAGAACATCAATGCATAGGGTCCTTTCATTTAATCAATACATGAATATGTGCCCAATTCCTAAACATAAAAGTGTACTACCCCTTTTATCCCATCCAATGTTCCCAAGCCTCACCAACTTGAATAATAAACACTCTCACTAGCCTAGGCTAATCAAAGATCCAAACAAGGACTTTTCATTGGTTTTCCGCCTTGGGCTAGTAATGAGCTAAATTGAGAATAAGTTGGTTAAGCATAGGCTCAAAATTGGCTAATCAAAGGAATATAAAAGGGTTGGCTATTTGGGTAAGTGGCTAATGAAACAATGGCCTCAATCATATAAATGCATAAATACAAGAAATAAATGGATATATAGAATCGAGCAAATTAAGGATTATAATCATAGAAAGAGAACAATTTCACACAAGAGTGGAAAATAAGTGGTTATAAAATGTAACCACATCAATAGGCTCAAGTCTCACAAGCTTGTGTTCTCAATTCAATACATGCTTCACAAGGTATGAAATTCAAGCAAGTTTTCAAAAATTTCTTTCAATCAATTGGGTTAATGCCCTCTATTTAAGCTTCTTGAAAAAAAAATCTCAATGTTTGACTAAGCATTGTTGTGATTGAAAAATCCAGAAAATTTCCTCCTTAGTTCACCCTTTTCCTTTTTCACTTAAAACCAATTTCTTATGCAAAAAGGGTGGCTAAGTATTTTGCAATTCAAAGTGCGATTTCTAATCACAATCTCAACTAGAAATAAAGATATGCAAAATGTATAAAGAGAAATCCAACTAAAATACGAAATCTATCATCAAAAACATCTAAAAACATCCAAACATCAAAATATCTAAAATCCAAAATAACTACTAAAAGTATCCAAAATAACTAGAAATGCATCAAAATATATATGCAAAATGTGCAAAATAAGATAACTAGGCTGAAAAGTTCACCGGTTCCCAAAAATAATGCTACCGGTGCCCTCCCCACACTTAAAACCAAGCATCGTCCTCGATGCTAAACCGGAGGATCAGTGGGAGGTACAACGATAGGTGCTGGCTCTGACTGTGGGACCGGCTCCGCCTGAGTCTGTGGTGGCTCTGTAGTGTCCGGGGCATCCTGCTGAACCGGTGCCTCCGCATCCTCCTCCTGATGATCCTGCTCATCGGAGGCTGGAGAATCGGGAAGCGGAGGTAGCTCAGCGCCCAAAGAAATCAGTGCCTGGTCCATCCTATCTAAACGGCGTCTGACATGGCGTCTCTCACGCTCCAAGAACCGGAATAGACGCTGAACCAAGAGATAAGTAGGCTCAGGTGCTGCTGGAGGACCAGTAGATGATGAAGGAGCTGCTGTGGAGGATGATGGGGCAGCTGTAGGGGCCGATGGTGAAGGTGTCCCAATAACAGCTCTAGCCCGGGAGCGGCGTCTCGCAGGTGGCCTCTCGTGCACCCAACCACCCCAGGGGATAGTAACCTCCCTGTCATCAGCATCAGGGGGTGGTGGTCGCACATCATCATCCAACCACGGGACCTCAGCTAGGGCCGCCATACTCGTGACCAAGGTAGGAAACGGGAGTAGGCCACGAATATGCGCCCGCCACATACACTATCGAATAAGCCTAGGGAAAGAGACCTCCTTTCCCTCCATCACACACCCAATCAATAGAAGCATCTCCATAGGAATCTCAGAGAAGTGGGTGGTGGGAAGGACATAGCAAGCAAATATCATCTGCCAGGTCTTGGCCTCACGAGTCAGATGAGTAAATAGCATCCCTTTCGGCTTTGTATTGTTTGCATCCATAACCCATGTGGCATCTGGTATCCCAATAACAGTCCTGAGTGCCTCATAATCAAAAGTCATGCTGTGTATGGCTAACTCAGCCTGCTGATGGGCACACAGCTCATCGGGGACATGGCGGTACTGTAGCGCCTCCTCAATCGCAGTCTCAGTAATCATAATCTCCCTACCCCTCACCTGAACCGAATCCAAAGTTGGGCGGAAGAAGTTGCAGTAGAATTCCTTCACCCAAGATATATTGATGTCACCCAATTCCCGGTCCACAAAGTCAATGCCCAATTCGAGGATCCGACCGGTAATGGATCGTCTCACATCAATGGGTAGAAGTAACTTCTTCTCAATGTTTAGCTTGGTGGTTCGATATCTAGAAAACCGGAGCTCACAGTATAGGTTGGGGAATTTGTCCGGGTTGGTGGAAGGCAATAATTGGTTTTCCTTTTCATCATCATTCAATGGGTTCTTAGCATAATGCTTATAGATGGAAGGAATGGAGGGGGTAGAGTGTTTTCTTTTCTTGGAGGCAGTGGCTATGGCTTTGCCCTTATCCGACATCCTGAAAAAATATGATCGAATATATAAACATTTAGCATGTAACAAGAAAGCATGTTCAAGATACAATTATCAAAGAATAATCATGATGTTGCAATGAATATGCAAAAGTGGACAATTAAACCAAAGAATGCAAACTTCATTAAGGTCAACAACTCATCTTCAAAAGGCAATAGTATCATCATATGCTTAAAAGAATTGTTAAAAATTGGTTAAAGGTGAGTGGAAGTTAGTTGGTTAAAGAAATTGTTTAGTTAGAAAAGTAGATTAGTGATATGGTGATATTGATGCGCAATGAAAAGAAAAGTTGTGGTTCATGTTCACAGTGAATAATGCAAATCCGGGAAGTCAAAGAGAAACGAAAAAAAAATTTTTTTTTTTGCCCAAAATTGAATTAAAGACCAAAATAAACTAATTTCCTTGAAAATTGGGCAGCATTCCAGCTTAAAATTGGACGTTCCCGGATAGCAAATTAGCACAATTAGCACAGAAACAACATCAATTAGGTACAGCAGCAGTGGCATAGTATTCAGGCAACAAGAATTGCATAAGAACAGTCCAAAAGCAGCATACAATTTCCAGATAACCAGACAGCAAGTAAGCACATACGGAGCACTTATCAGGCCTAGAATCCTCTATCCAGCCCTAGCTACCTAACTGCAATTATTTCTATCTAACCTAACATGCAAAATTTGAATTTAACTAATTAACATGCAATTATAGTAATTAATCAAAACGAACAGTAAAAAAAAAGGAAAAAACAGAGAAATAACAGACTGGAGTAGGAACCTGGGAGCAGAGAGGAACGAAGAAAGGAAAGGAAACTGGGGGGGTAGTGCCAGGAACTGCGCCGCCGTGAGCGGTGGCGGTTATGGCAGAATGGAGGCGGTGGAAATTGCTGCCGGCGCTGTGAAGGTGGTACGGGGAGGCAGAGAGGGAGTGGCTTAAAGAGAAAGAATGGTGAATGGGTGGAAGAAGAGAGTCGCCGGCGGTGCTGGTGGTACGGCGGCGGTAATGGCCGCGGACAACGGTGAGAATGAGAAACGGAAGGGAGGGAGAGAGAGAGTGTGAGCGGGTGGTGGTGAAAGAGGGAGAAGAGAAATGATGGTCAAGGGCGGTGACGGAGGTAGGTAGTGCGGCGGTGGCCGGCGCTGCTACTGCGACGGCAGTTGGGGGGAGAGACGAGGAAGAAGAAGATAGAGGTTGGGGGAAGGGGTTGCGCGACTGCGCAGTGTGCTACGCGTGCTAGGGTTATCCCTATTTTTTTTGAATCGGCGCGGGCGCGCACCCTGCGCGTCCGCGTCCCTTGATGAAACTTGGGACCTACGTGTGCGCGTACAGTGCGCTTGAGCGTGGATGAGCAAAATGGGAAAGGACGCATGCGCGTACAGTGCACGCACGCGTGCATGGAGTTGGGCTAGGGGCTTAGAGTTGGCCCAACTCAGGCCTAACTCTCTGGAGAATGGCCTAACAGTCTCGCCACCAGATTGACGCGCACGCGGCATGTACGCGTCCGCGCGCATCGAGAGGAATGGAGATCCACGCGTGAGCGCGCAATGCGCTCTAGCGTGGGATGGTAGAAGAGGTATGGGCGCGTGCGCGTACCGTGCGCGCACGCGTACCTGAGATTGGGCCTGAGGCTTAGAATGGGCTTGAGGCACGCCCAACTCTCGGGTCCGTGGCTTAGTTTGGTGGCAGCACGCAAGGGCGCGCGCGTGGCTAGCGCGCGTCCGCGTAAGTTGATGATTTATGACAAGATGGCGCGCACGCGGCAAGTGCGCGTCCGCGCGAAGCAAGTTGGGCCAGGGACTCAAGGTTGGCCCAGAGCTGGCTCAACTCTCTGTGGATTGGCTCAACTGTCGCAGCAGCAAATCGGCGCGCACGCGGCAGGTGCGCGTCCGCGCGAATATCCATGTTCTCTAAGACGGCGCGCACGCACGTTGTGCGCGTCCGCGTGGATCGTGTTGGGCCCAAGGCATGATGTTTGCCCAAGGGAAGCCCAACTCTCGGGAGTGTGGCTCGTGGTGCATCCACACAGGGACGCGTGCACGTACATGGTTCGCTCGCGTTCACTCCCTTCCCTTTTTTTTTTCCAGAAAACAATTTGCTGGGTGCTCCCCTTAGTGTTCACAGCTCTTATTCACTCAACTATCATACAATTCACAAAAATACAATTTTGATATTATGCATCTACTGCTAAACACAACATGCATGTGACTAAGCTAACAATTAAGTTGTACAAACAAATTTGTATGAAACATCTACCTACAATGGCAACTCAAATCACTTATTAAGTAAATTTAGAAGATTGGAAAGAGTTTACCATGGTGGGGTGTCTCCCACCTAGCACTTTTAGTTTAAGTCCTTAAGTTGGACATTTTTGAGAAGCTCCTTGTCATGGTGGCTTATGTTTGTACTCATCCTTGAATCTCCAAGGATCTTTGCTTCTCAATTGGTTGACAGAATTTCCAACCATCTTCATCAAGCTTGGGCAAAGTTCTACCCAAGATATGAGTCCCCAAAATTGGTCTTCATGTTGTGATCCGGGATCCCATATCTTATTTTCACACCCATCTTCTAGTTGATCATCATGATTCAACTTGGGTGGTAGGCATATAGAATTCTCCTTTATGCACCAAATTCTCCTTCTAGACCCATACAATTTAGCATTCCTCCAACTATAGTATTTATGCCTTGAGGGTTTAACCTTAATGAGCCTAACATTCTTTTTCCAACCATTACACCACTCCCTCTTACTCTTAACTCCACAAAGAGCTCTAAGTTGACCATCATTTTCAATCAACCCATATTCAAGTGAGAAAGTGAAGCTTAGGGATAGAAATTTTACCCACTTGAATGTTATGTTAGGTGATGGTGGCTTGGGAAGGGGAACCTCCCCACACTTAGCCATTGCGATGTCTACGCTCTTGTGCTCTTCCCTTGTAACTTCCACCTCTTGACAACTTATATCAACCTCAACCTCTTCCTCTTGGTAGCTTCCTTCCAATTTAATATTTTCTTCGTGGCTTGCCAAGGGTATGGGAGATGAGGTATCTTCTTCCTTACCCTCTATGTCAAGCTCAATGGGAGAGGATTCAATTGTGGATAGGAACTCATCAATAATTGAATCCATCTCTTGATCAACCTCTTCAAAGTCTTCAACCATGATGTGCTTTGGAGGTTGCGCACCCTCCTCAACATCAATGTCAAGCTTCTTGGAAGAGTTTTCCATGATGCTACATTCCCATGGACTCTCAACGTCTCCTAAATCTTCAACCACTTCTTCCTTTTCTTCAATAACCATAGGCTCCTCCAATTGCTCTAATACAAAATAGCCTCCCTCATTTTCCACCGGGTTTTCCAATCTCTCCTTCATGCTATGATTTTCAATGGATTCTTCACATGTGGCCACGGAAGCACCTTGAGTGTTCAAAAATTTGTAGGCTAAGGTAGACATTACCTTGGTCAAGTTAGTCACAAACTCTAGGGTGTTCCTTTGCATATCCGCTTGTCCTTGAAGTAGCAATGTGAGAGAGTCATCTATTGGGACTTGAGGTGGATAAGAGGGTTCATTATTTTGGAGAGAGGGTTTATAGTAGGAAGGTGGTTCTTCTTGGTAAGGGTATGGAAATGGTGTGCATTGAGGTGGTTCTTGAGAGTAATTGTGTTGGAATGGTGGTGGTTCCATGTATGGTTCATATGGCTCATAAGGTGGTGGGTATGGTGGATAAGGATTGGGGTCATATGGAGGGTTTTGGTGATATGGGGCTTGTGAGCAAGGTGGTTCAAAATTATGTTGAGTGGGTAGTTCATAGGCATGTGGTAGTGGTTGTTGACAATCACAATAAGGGTTACCACATCCATTAGATTGATATGCATTAGGATAAGAGTTATACCCATAAGGAGTTGGAGGTTGTTGCCAAGAAGGTTGATCAATCCCTTGAGGCTCTTCCCATCTTTGGTTGTACCCAAATCCTTGATGCATATTACCATTGTAGTTCCCATTTCTTACAACATAATTTGAGCGAAACTCATAGCCAAAGTGAGGATGAGAATTCATAATAGCAAAGAAAACAAAAATTAACAAAGATAAGCAACGAAGTCCTAAACCTAGCAAAAACTAACAAACAAGCAAAAGACAAACATATTCACAATATTCACATATGTACAATAACCAATAACATAACACCATTGCAAATCCCCTGGCAACGGCGCCATTTTGACGATTGGATTTTTGACGGTTTAGAATTTCTCAAATAGAATCTCGTTGTAAAGTATAGTTTCTAAACCAATCACTAATCCTTTCGTACAAAAAGTTGTTTGTCACAAGTACAAACCCCTAAAATCTATAAACCGAAGTATTGGAATCTCGGGTCGTTCTCCCTAGGATTTACAATAAAGTGTCTTGTTATTGGTTGTGAGTTATTTTGGGGTTTTTGAGATTATAGCCAAGAATTATAAAATGGCAAAGGAAATAAACTAACAACTAACAAAGCTCTTGGCAAGGTATGAGAACTAGAAGTCCTATCCTAGTTATCCTCTTCAATTGTGATAACAAATTGTCCATTGCTCCCACTTAGTTAACCTCTAATCATGGTGGAAAGTCAAGTGGATGAATCAATTTGATTCCTCAAGTCTTAATCAACTCCTAAAGGAAAGACTAGCTTTAGAGGCATTCAAATCAATTAGCAACTTCTAATTATCAATCAACAAAGGAATTAGATAACTCAAGAGTCACTAATTACTCTACCTAGGCCAAGAGGAACAAAACCTACACTAAAATCCAACCAAGCATTTCATCAAACGCTTGGAAGGCACAAAAGAAAAGCAAAGCAAATTGACAACAAGAATAGAATCTAACAACATTTATTGAAAGGAATTAACAACAACAATCAAAAGAAACACATTTATTATGAATTACCTTTTATTGAATTGGAAGAAAGTAGAAGAAACAATACTAGATCTACAACAAAATACAAGAACAACATAAAGGAGATTGCAATAAAAGAATGGAAGAAGAATCAATGCAACTACAAGGAATTGAGATGTGGAAGTGGAAGAAGATGAATCTAAACCTAGATCTATGAACTAATCCTAATCCTAATTCTAGAGAGAAGTGAGAGATTCTCTCTCTAGAAACTACTTCTAAACTAATCCTAATGTGTGTGAATGTCATCTATGTCAATCCCCTTCAATCCTTGGCTCTTTTATGCATTTTGGCGCCAAAGTTGGTTGCTGAAACCTTCCCAAAATCGCCAGGCACGTGCTTCATTAGTGAGGTCATGTGCCATCATCGGCGCGTGCGCGCATGGTACGCGTGCGCGTCCTTGGCCTGTCTCGCAGTGTGCGCGCGAGCGCCTTGTGCGCGTGCGCGTGCTTGACTGACTTTGCTTCTTTGACTTTTTATGCTTCTCTCCACTTGTATGCTTCCTTCCTTGCTTTCTTTGATCCATGCCTAGCCTATTTCATCCTGAGATTACTAACAAACATATCAAGGCATCTTATGGAATCAAAGAGAAAATAGAATTCATCAAAATAAGGCTTAAAAAGCATGTTTTTACACTTAAGCACAAATACGGGAGAGATTACGAAATCACGCTAATTCCTAGGCTAAATGTGACAAAAGGTTATCAAAATGCTCTAAATTCAATACAAGACAAACCGTCAAATTGGGGTTTGTCACCCGCCGAAAGTCAGCATCCCTGCTGGCTGACTCTGGAGGGGGAGCGTCGCATCCCGACATACTTGAGTTTTAGGGCTGGGGCCAATGCGTTCACAAAGGTGACGTATAAGGGGTTGTCTCTGGAGAACAAAAATGTTGCCAACATGTTGTTGGCTGTGTTTGGAAAGAATCATGTTAACTCCCACCTCCTAATGGGAGATCTTGAGATGGGCAAGGCCTATATTTGTGAGCCGTCGAGTGGTCATTGACCCCCACCTTCTTTTGTGGTTTTATTTCTGCTTTATCGTGGTTTTAACGGGTTTTTCTGTTTTGAAATTGCAGTGTCCATGGCTGCCGATCAGGTGGGACTCGACAAATTGATGTCAGAGTTTCTCCTTGGTGATGAAGATAGTTCCACTACTCTGCCTGTCGATCCCCCGGCTGCACCTGGTCCCGAAGTCCAATCCCGCGCCCCTCAAGGGGAAGTTGCTGGGACCAGTACTGATATGATTCCTCCAGCAGAAGAGGTCTCGGGGGAGGGGGTAGGTCCAAAGGTCGCCATCGTCGATAATCCTACGAAGAAGAAGTCGACCTCCAGCCCAGAGGGGGTTCTGACCGTCATGGAGAAGAATTTTGATACCGGTTACTTCATCGACGCCCAATTCTTGCCAGGAGCTGAGAACTTCTTCGACGATGGGGACCTTGCCTCCCAGGCCAAGTGGGTGTACGATACTTTGCTCTAGGCTGCTGCGATAGCATGAAAGGCAGAGCCCATTTTGGCTGGTTCTCGGAACCTGGAGGGCAAACTCCAGGGGATATCAAGTCTGTGGACAAGATGAAGGCTAAAGTGGCTTCCTTGAAGACCCAGCTAGCCACTTCGGAGGAGAAATTGAAAACTTCTGATGCAATTGTTACCTGGCTCTCCGAGTGTGAGCTCACCTTGGAGGGCCTGGTTAATGCCGCCAGAGGTCGGGTGGCAGAGCTAGAGAAAGAGTTGGCTGCTTCGGTTGCATCGGCGGAAGTTGCCAAGGCCGAAATTGCCTCATTGAAGAAAAAGAATAAAGAGACCGTGAAAGAGGCTAGGGATGCAATTATGGCCACCGATAAAGTGATTAAAGCTCAGGTGAAGCTCTTGGCTCCTGAGTTCGATGTGTCTGCCGTTGGTGATTTCAAGACCATCAAGGACCGGAAAATTGTAGACCTCTCCAAGAAGTGAATTTTGTATTTTAGTTCTGAGCTATTATGGACTCTTTGCTTTTAGATCTTGGTTCTTTGCTTGGCAGTTTGTAAGACATAATTTGCCGTTCTACCATTTTAACATTTTCAAGCCGACTTGAGGCTTTTGTATTTTGAACTGGTAATTTTTTTTGTAAAACAATTTTCCATGACAACAATGAAGCTGAGTTGTGGCTTTTATGTTTAAGCACTTGGATTCTGGCCTTATTTTGTAGCAGTTTAGCGTAGCGTTTGCGACTTTGATGGCACCCGGGGTGATCAGTCCCGTGATGACGTAATCTTATCGAACCGGTTAGTTAACAAGGTAAAATAATTAAACAATGCATTAAAACATTAATTTGGAAATGAGAAGGAAACGGTTAGTCTAATCAAAGCATAATTATATAATGCTAAGTCACGAATCAGACAAATGATGTATGGAAAAATAGTGTTATTAAATCGGGATACCGGCTGCCAGCCAAGCATGCCTGGGCTTCTAAGAGTAAAATCTCTTTAAGTTTCCCACGTTCCATGTTCTGGGGACTTCTTTACCGTCCAGTCGTTCCATCTTGTAAGTTCTGCTGCCGACTACCTCCTTTATCCTGTATGGGCCTTCCAAGTTTGTCGCCAGCTTCCCTTTTTCGAGTGTCAGCAGCCCCACATTGTTACATCGCAAGACAAAGTCCTTTGGTTCGAAACTCCTTTTTAGCACTTTGGCGTTGTACTGTAGGGTTATTCTCTGCTTCAACGCCGTCTCTGACAAGTGGGCCATCTCCCTGGTCTCGTCAACTAGATCCTTTTCCACGGCTTACTCGACTCCGCCCAGGAGTAGTCGTGGGCTCGGTTCCCCTATCTCCACGGGTATCACCGCTCGACTCCATAAGTGAGCCAGTAAGGTGTCTCTCCGGTGGAAGATTGCGGTGTTGTGCGATAGGACCACAGGACCGACGCTAGTTCGTCTACCCAGGTTCCTTTTCTCTAGTCAAGTCATTTCTTAAGACCCTTGAGGATGACCTTGTTTGCCGCTTCGACTTGGCCACTGGTCTAGGGGTGCTCGAAAGATGAGAACTTCTGCTTTATCCCTAAGCCAGCGAGGAACTCTCCATACTTTTTGTCGGTGAATTGTGTCCTGTTGTCCAATATCACGACTTTCGGGACTCCAAATCTGGAGATTATCTGCCTCCACATAAACTTTTGGCAGTTTGCCAAGGATATACTAGCTAACGGCTCAGCCTCCACCCACTTGGTGTAATAGTTGATGGCCACAATTAGGTATTTGACCTGACTAGGACCGATGGAGAAAGGTCCCAATAGGTCGATCCCCCATTAAGAGAAAGGTCGGGAGGCCATCAACAGACTCAGCTCTGCCGTCGGTGCTTTGTAAAAGTTAGCATTCTCTTGGCACTTCCTGCACTTCTTTACAAACTCTTGGGAATCCGACATCAATGAGGGCTAGAAGTAGCCGGCCCTGAGAAGCTTCCGGGCAAAGGCCTTCCCGCCAATGTGGTGGCCACAACAACCTTCGTGGACTTCGCTCAGGACATAGTCCATCTGGTTGGGATGCAGGCACTTCAGCAGGGGCTGGTTCAGTCCTCTTTTGAATAGCTAACCCTGTAATACCACGTACTTGGCCGCTTCCCTCCTTACCACCTTCGAGGCCTTCTCATCTTCAGGGAGTCTCCCCTTTTCTAAGAAGTCAGTAATTGGGTCTATCCATGAGGGAATGTCAGCTGCTTGGGTTATATGCAAGGTGACCGTTGGTTCCTTTATCATCTTGGATCAGGGATCAGTTTCCTACCCCTAGTTTCATGCTTGCCAGCTTCAACAGGAGGTCGGCTCGGGTGTTCTTTTATCTCGAAATGTGCTGCACCACGACCTCGTCGAATTCTTCACTCAAATTTTTAACCCTTTCCAAGTATTTTTGTAGCAGGGAGTCCCTGGCTTGATATGTTCCGTTGATTTGGGAAGTAGTGCTCGTACTTTTAGTACGATCATGAGGTGCTAAAAGTTAGGGTGTTACATTATGGTATCAGAGCAGTTCGTTCCTATTAGAGCATTGGGAATGGACTGACTATGCTTCACAACATACTCTGAGTGTCTATCATGCAATAGGACTTGTTCTAATGACAAAAGTTTAACTTTTCGATGCATGACTGTCTATTGATTAATGTTTTTAGTCGACGGTTGCATTTTTCATGGTATTAAGTCTGGCCAACTTAATACTGATGATTTGTGTATACGGAAACACTAATGGATTATCATAGACAAAGATAGAAATAACATGTTATGTGAATCACAGGGTTTGAGAATGTTAGAAGTTACGTTTTAAGGATTAATTTCGATGTATACTCTTTATTCGTCATTGGAATTCTTTGTTTCGGATTCCTTCCTTAAAAAAAATGTGATTTGAATACTTCTTTCAACCACACCTTATCGTTCATACATATCTTTGCATGATTGTGATCTGATCTCTTCACTTGAATCCTTTCGAGTGTTCATCCTTGACATTGTTTGTATTTCTCTCATGAATTTAGACCCCCATTTTTGTAGAGTTCAAACTTATTTTAATGTATCAATTTTTGAGGATAAAAATTTTTATAAGTGGGGTAGGATGTAACACTTCGAATTTTTGAAAATTAAATAATTAATTATTTATAGATTATTATATTATATTAAGATTTTAAAAAAAAAAATATTTTTACCAAAAATAATTAAATAAAATTTTATGATTATTGAAATTTAATTTAATTATAAATTATTCTATTAGTTTGAATTATTTATTAAAAATTATTTTAATAGATAAAATTAAATTAATTTTATTTATTATTATTATTATTATTATTATTATATTATTATTATTATTATTATCCTTGCCGAAGCCATTAAAAAAATAAAAAGAAAAGAAAAGAAGCCAAACGTGGCGCTTATATATATATATATATATATATATATATATAAAGCATGACACTTGTTTTTTTTTTTTTTTATATATAACCATGATACATAATGATCTTTTATCCATAATAATCCTTCATTTTTCATGCATCACCGAACGTGTATTTGGAGAAAAAGGTTAGAGAGACCGTGGGAGGGAGAGAGAGACACCGTAAAAGCTTTTGAATTTTCGGCTTCGATTTTTTAAGATATATAACTTTAATAAAAAATTTAATCCGATAAAAGTATTTATATCTTTTTTCTTTACGTGTTGGTATTATTTTTGTTCGGTAAAAGTTGACAGTGATACAGCTCTCCTTCCCTTTGAGTTCAGTCAAATAGAATTTTAGGAGATACAAATAATTTCTAACATTTTTTTTTCAACAGTTCGATCAAAAAATTTCTCCAAAATTTTCTGTTGTTGTGATTTCTGTACGGAGATATGATCGGTTTTGGTAATTTTATAATAATTAAATATAAATTTGATAAGTGAATGTTGATTTGATTGATTATTAGTTGAGATTGATTAAGTTTATGTTAAAATTTTGTTGAATTATTGTTGTTGTTTGTGAATTGTGGTTCGGCCACGAAAAACAGTCTAGTTGGGGTTATTTTAATGATTTTGGAGATGTTGAAAATGAGAATTATTGATTAAAATTGACGGAGTTTGATGGCCGAGTGATTAGATGAATAGTGGCAAAAAATCGGGAATAATAAAGCTTAAAAACGGACTTAAAACTCAAAATAAAAACTTGAAGAATTTTGAAAATGGAGTTCAGTCATTCGGTAAAGTTATAATCAGGAAAATAAAATTTATATTTGAGATTGAAATAGTAATTTAATAAAAATTAAAGTTAATTTGTAATTATATACGTTTTGGAGTATTTTAGGTAATAATTAAGAAATTTAGGGATAAAATGGATATTTTATGAAAGATGCAAGGTTATTTTGGTAATTATACTATATATAAGTATTTTAATAAATTATAAAATATGTTGGGATAAAAATATAAACATTTTAGAAAGTTCAAAGTAATTTATAAAAGTTTAATAATAAAGCTTATGTTATAAGTTTTGAGTAATAAAGAAAATTATTATTATTGTTATTAATTTATTAAGATTATTATCAATATATTTTTGAAATATATTATACATTAGTAATTTGTACTATAATAGAATAGAAGGGTTAAACAGTAACCTACTTAAAAGTTATAGAAAGACAAACTTAAGTTGAAAATCTTATGATTCACTCTTCATAAAACATTTAGGGAGAGATTAGGGAAGAGTGTGAAGATGATTTCTGGTATTAAAACAAGGGAAAAATAATAAGAAGAAAAGAAAATATTAAAAGAATCTAAAGAATTTCTGCCACAGGAGAGTAGAGAAAAGGAATAAAAGAAGCGAAAGAAAGAACGAAATGAAGAGGAGATAAGCAAAGATATTGTTTGGCATTGAGAACGAACTGAAATGATTGTTTACCTGCTAAAACCAAACAAAGATATGGTGGTGAGTCCACCGAAGTTTGCTTTCCAGAGATACATCGACCAATCCAGGGGATGGTCGCACTTGTAAGACGGAGGTTGTTTACAGAGGTTATCAATACATACATTAGCCAGAGAGAGCCTCACCTGTAAGACCGAGATTTCTTACAGAGGTTATGTTTGCATACATCGGCTCAAGAGAGTCGCACTTGTAAGACAGATGTTGCTTATAGAGGTTATGACACTAGAAACCAAACTCAGACAAAGGCTGCTGAGTTACGTCGGAAGTGGGTTGAAACTGACAGATGAGCTCATTACCTGCACTAGGGATAGACATGCATCATATTTGTTTGCACATATTTCTCTGTGATATGTGTTTCTGTGATTGTGTGTGTGTACGCTTCATGCCTTGTAATTTTTTTTGTATCTTTGGTCTTTAAAGTTGTTTGTATTATGAGTTTTGTTGCTGTTGACTATGGTAATAAAATAAGTATAACTATACACCCTGACCCTACTAAGAACTCCCCAGTTCTTACCCCCTATTTTCACCCCTTTTAGCTATACGTGCGAAGGTTTAGTGCGGAGCTAAAGAAGCACAAAAGATCATGTTCATGAGTTAAGTTGTTAGAATTTATTTTTCTTCGTCGTTTACTGTTTTCATTTTTAGAGGGGTAGGATTTGTTTTGAGAATCTTGAAATAAGTCTATGTATATATTGTTATGTGAATGTGTGTGTGTGTGTGTGTGTGTGTGTGTGTGTGTGTGTGTGTGTGTGTGTGTGTGTGTGTGTGTGATTAAGAGATTTAAAGTGAAGACTTTTTGTTTTCCTGATTAAGATTCCGGTTAGTATTTGTAAAGGCTCGATATTAAATAAAGATAGTATAAAATAAAAAGGTTTAGAGATAAATAGCGCTCGAACTTTTAGTACGATCATGAGGTGCTAAAACTTAGGGTGTTATAAAAAGATCGGTTCGAAGTTTCTGTCGTCAGCTGTCTTTGTCTTGCCGAGCATCTGTTTCTGCTACTATGGACTCTAAGCCTTTTCTGTTCTTTCTGTCTCCCTGAACTCGTCTCTGCTTGGCTGGCTTTTTTCTCCATTCCAGTCTTTTCTTTTCCTTGGTTTCTTTTTTATGATTCCGATTTTTGAGTTAATTTTTCCAATTCTCGTTAATTTTTTATTTTTTTTATTCTTGTTAATTTTTTTACAAGTTAATTTTTTATTTTTGTTCATTTTATGATTCTTGTCAATTCATTTTTTGAGTTAGTTTTTCGAAAATAATTTTATTTATTATTGATGGAATCTTGTTAATTTGTTGATTTTTGATGCAATGGTATGGATTAACATAATATTAAGGTTCAGGTTAATTGTATGCATGTCTGATGCACCACTATTTCGTGGTACATCTTGTACTTAATTGAGTGAATTTTATCCACTAATCTCACACTTATTCATAGAAATTGCATGTTTTACATTTTTCTTATTGATTTTGTGCTATGATTGAAAACATGTTTTTTTGGTCTTAATTTAGCTAATTTTAATCCTCTCTTATTACCATTTGATGCCCTGATATGTGTGTTAAGTGTTTTCAAGCTTTATAGGGCAGAAATGGGTTAGAGAACGGAAAGGAAATATGTAAAAGCAGAAGGAACGCGAGAAGATGAAGCTTTGAGTAGCGAGCAACAATGCGTACGCGTGACTGACGCGTACGCGAGACTAGGAATTTTGCCAAACGACGCGCACGCGTGACTTATGCGTACGTGTGATATGCGCCATGTGCAGAAATTTGCAGAAATCGTCCCTAGCGATTTCTGGGCTATTTTTGACCCAGTTTTCGGCCCAGAAAGTACAGAATAGCGAGAAGCTGCAGAGTGGGAAAATCAGATACATTCATCATTCAACTTTTATTCACACAATTTTAGGTTTAGATGTAGTTTTCTAGAGAGAGAGAGAGAAGCCTCTCTCTAGGTTTTAGGATTTAGGATTTCTCTTAGTTTTAGGTTTATTTCTTCCCAATTCCAGGTTCAATGTTTCTTTAATTTAGTTTCTCTTCTACTTTTATTTATTCTATTACTTTAATTTATGAATTCTCATGTTAGATTTGATCTCTCTTATTAATGCAATTTGAGGTATTTCATGTTTTTTGTTTGTTTTTTCATTTGTTGTTATTAAATCTCTTGGCTTTGGTTGAGTAATTGGTGACACTTGAGTTATCAAATTTTTTTATTGATGGATAATTGTTATGTTTGCTAGTTGATTTGAATTCCACTAACTCTAGTCCCTCCATAGGAATTGACTAGGACTTGGAAAATCAAATTGATTTATCCTTTTGACATACCTTCATAGTTAGAGGTTGACCAAGTGGGAGCAATGAACAATTCTCATCACAATTGATAAGGATAACTAGGATAGGACATCCAGTTCTCATACCTTGCCAAGAGCTTTTCTAGTTATTAGTTTATTCTTTTTTCCATTTACTATTCTTACTTCTTATCTTAAAAACCCCAAAATATACCTTTACATAACCAACAACAAGAATACTTCCCTGCAATTCCTTGAGAGACGACCCGAGGTTTAAACACTTCGGTTATCAATTTTATTAGTAGTTTGTTACTTGTGACAACCAAATTTTTGTACAAAAGAATTCTTGTTGTTTAAAAGCTATACTTTCAACGAAAATAAATTTGTAAATTTCTAGATCACACAAAAATCTGTTCGTCAATGTCCATAATTTTAATGGTACTTATGTCCATAATTTTGAGATTTAGGTTATCTCCATAATTTTGATAGTACCTGTTAATTTTATTAATTATGTTCATAATGTTGAGATTTAGATTAATTGTATGGTACCTTTTAATAAATTTATTTAATATTTAATTATATTAGTTTAATTTTTGTTTGATTTTGATTGGATCATTAAACTATTAAATTAGTTACTTGATCAATTTATTTACCGATTTGATTTTTGTCACCTTGAATCATATGTTATCAATTTGTATGAATATTCATTTATATTTTTTGTTGTATATGAATATGAATGTAGTTATAGTTGTATTAAAATAAATAAATGAATTTTACTATGGATCTAATGATATGAATGTTAATTCATGAGTAGCTGGTTTACATATTCTTTTGTTTGAAATTTGATTTCTTTTATGATTTATTGTGAATATAATTTTGTTACACAGTGAAATTAATAATTTTCGTATTTGAATATATATACGAATAATAAGAACTCACAATATTATATGATTGATATATAATGTACTCTATTATTTTGCTTATTACTTTTGTGTTAAATGAGGATTTGATTTTATTACATAAGTAAATTAGTAACAATTTAAATTATAATACTTATTTATTTTATAAAATTTAATTTTAAAATAAATTGATTAAATATTATACTACTAAAGTAGTTTTTTTATAAAAATTAATTTATTTTAAAATATTAAAAACATTATGATATGTAATTCATGTAAATATTGGTTGTTTCAAAAAAATGTCTATATTTAGTAGAATTATATATACGTATTAATAGTAAATATATATTTGGATAATTAGTTAAGAATAAATCATTGCTTATTATTTATACGAACAATAATCGATAAATTTATTGTTTGATCAAATAATAAACATTAAATATTATATTTATTTTCTATTTAATTATGTAATCACTAATTAGCCCAAAGAAACGTAGTCAATTGAAAAAAAATATATGCAATAATAAATAGATTTCATTTAAATTTTCATATGAATAATGAGTCGATCCAAAGATAAGCTTATTATTTGACAAAATTTTGTTGATAATATTTGGTAAGCTGCAATAAATAAATTTATGCGTATATAGTTTATGTGGGTACAAATCAACCTAAAGAAAGTTTTGTACTTGACCAAATTACATGCGCATTTGTGGTAATATACATGTGATAATTATTTAATTCCATGTAAATAATAAGTTTGTCTAAAGATAAACTTATTATTTTACAGGATTTATTATCAATGTTTGATTATAATATAAAAAATACTACTTACAAATTAATATTTTTGTCCAAAAATTAAATATTAATGTTGTGGTAGGTATTTGTGATGGACTCACGTTATATGAATTCTATTCATACGATATATAACTTGTGTGAATATATTGTTTAGCTTTAAATTATATTTTTCAATGTTAGTCTATTATTTTTTTAGAAAAAACAACCGTTTTATCCATGAATATTCAGAATACCAATAAAACTACCCATAAAAATAGGTTTTGTATGACAAAAATACCTATTGTGTATATTATTAGTATCTTTAAAAGATATTTAAGTAAGTTACGAATGGATTACTAAATAGTAGTTAAACAAATTTTGTTGCAACAAAATATTACATGTTTACATATATAAAGTCAGAAAATAAAGTTAGAGATAATTTAATATTCATATTCTAACTTTGTTAAATATCAAGACAATTTTAATTCATTGCATGTAAATTCATATGCTCATTAAAAAAAATTTTTCAAAACGTGTTGAAAAGATGCTTGTTACTCTTTTACTAAAGTAGTAGAATATAAAATATCTTTTGAAAACATTCAATTTTGTGACTACAAGTACTTGTCAGAAATTGTTAAAATAGATTTAAAAGGCCATTTGAATTATTTTGTGATAATGTGTTAGTAATTTAATATTTTAAATTGTTAAATAAAAGTGTTCAGAGTGTTTAAGTATCTATTGATCGTATTAGCACAAACTCCATAGATACATACATATTTATTTAGTAAGAAATAAACACCCAATGTCTTTCATGTGAATTTTATTCAAGTGGGTGTTATATAATTTTATGATATATTGTTTTAGTGGAAGTGTGCATTTAGATGGCTGTATGATTTAGACAAATTTATGATATAGATATTTTTGTAAAAATAAAATATTTAATTTTGTTTCACTCTAACTTATAATCTAATAAAATTTATTCAAATTCGATCAATTAAAAATATGCATACATGAGATTATTTTCACATGTAATTTTTGAATTACTCAATCAAATTTGATTTATGTCGCTAAGTATAATAGTATGGTGATCATCATGGTTTAATCACGACTTTAATGTGATAAAAGTTGCGGTAATTGCATAACTGATATATGAGACTGATTAGATTATTAAAGTAATCAGAAAAACAACATTTAGATGTCCTCATAAAATTTGTAAAATATAATTATTTCAAGAAATTATATGTGTACAGCTCAAATGGGAGATTGTTAGGAAATTATAATTTTCTAATCTATTTATGGGCAATGCATATTATTGATTATAATTATATTAACTATTTCATATTATATGATTTATATATGTGATCTCATTTATTGTTATAAATGTTAAATGAAATAACTCATTCTTACTTTTGATTTGGGTTTAAATAAGAACAAAACTAAATATTCTATTTTACTTACGCCTTCAGAGTTTAATGAAAACCAATATCCAAGTATAAATAAAAGTCTAAAGTTTTGGTCCTTAACATATCAAAATTATCTTGCAGTTCTTATTCCATCAAAGAGTTGCTATTCAGCCTAAAATAAGAATTTAATATATTTTTGTTGAAAAAAAAAAAAAACATAAGAGTCAAACTCTCTCAATCATGCTCAAATATTCAGATATGTTTCTAATCTCATATATCTTTTTTAATAATTTAACATGGATGATCTTAGAGGTTAAGAAATTCAAGAATTCCAACTGTCCAATGTTATTAATGGTGTATTTGTAAGTGACAAACTTGGTGTCTCACTTGGATGGAGAAAGAAGTGACTTGTCAGATTTCACAGCAAATTGACATTGAATCTTGATGCACAACGCTTGAACCACATTGAATTGCGCCATTATTCCTACAAAGTTTTAAATATCCATGGCTAAGAAATTTAACCTTGTGATTCTAGATTCAACATCTTATCTTGCAGGTTTGCCTCCATTATCGAACAAATCGACAAGATTCAATTAACATGATTGGCTTTTTTATTTAGATAAATATTTATAAAAAAATTTAATTGCTAAAATACGTATGGTGTGAAAGTAGTATGTAAATGCGTAGGACCAATTCGTTGAATGCCGATGCAAAATAGATTTGAACTCCAATTCACATGTGTTGCCTACAAAATGGCAAAGGACCTGCAAGTTTCTGTGAGTCATGTTTAGCACTAGCAAATTAGAACAATCTTCCTAACTTGTGTGTGGTCCTAATGAAATGGGCACTTCATGTATGCCACATGCGAATTAGCATCTTAGATGCGGCGCTCACAAATTCGGACAATTTCGTGTTGGCGCCCGTGAAATGGGAAATCTATGGTGGCCTATTAATTATGAAATGGTGCTTAATAGTCAAAATTGCGAATTTTTACTGTATGACAGTCCCTTTATAAGCATACATTAGTTAGGAAGGATGATAACATTTTAAAAGGAACAACAATTTTGAGTATAAAAAGGGAAAAAGACCAAATTTTCATTAATGGGTTGAAGGGATAAAATATTTTGAGGGTGAGGGAAGGGTAAGCCACAGCTTGAGGAGAGAAAAAATTTATATTGTGATTAAAAAGTTTACAAAATAAGTGGGATAAATGTTGAAGAAAATCTTAATCGGTTTGATAAGTTTTATATTTCTGTACATTTAACTGAGAAGGCTATTGTTGTTATTATTATTGTTGCTGTTATTATTATTATTGATTTGAATTTTTAGTCGGCACGTATTTATAGTCCACATGGGACATTGGATGATGTTTTTCCATTAGACCCGCCTGATCTAAACATGGATGTTAGACATTAGAGTCAACGAAGACGATATAAATAGCAGAGTCAATGGCAGCGTAGCGAGAAGCAACAATAAAAATATAAGGCACACGACGAGAAGTAGTGACGATAAGAGGGAGAAAGCTGAATCTACGACAAAGTAAAGGGAGAAAGTGTGTGTGCGTGTGTTTGAGAGAGAGAGAGAGAGAGAGGCCTGACTTTGGTTTTAGATGAGGGAAGAAGAGAAATTAGGATTGTAGGGGTGGAGGCAATGAGGCGTAGACCAAATGGTTAGATGAAGGATTATTGGTTACATAAACTTATATAAGAACATTTATGGTAATTCTCCTTCATAGAGATTTTGCGATCCCTATGGAGCAAGTACCTCAATCCACTCCGTTTATATTTTATTCACGAGGGTAGATTTTCGTTATCATAAAAATTTTGCAAGTTTCCGTCAACTATTTCGTCACAAGTAATTTTTGTAAATATCCGCAGGTGCAAATATTTTTTCCGTCCCTAAAAAGGAATTTGGGATTTTTATGTGTTTAATAGTTTTGGTGGTTGCTGTTGGTTCATCTTTTGCTTATTTGTTCTTTGTTTTAAGATTTTTGAGGTAAAAGATTTTTCTTTCTTTATCGTATGAGTTATGTTCATAACATTTTTTTTCACTGTATCCTTTATTACTGTGTAAGATGAGAAAATAAGAAAAGTTGTGAAGTTGAGAGTAGAAGAGACTTCATGATTTGGGATGGTGGTAGTGGAAGAGTAGTAGAAAAGAGAAAAAATGGCTAAGGCGTTGGTAATAGAGTGTTGTTAAAATTTAAATTTTGGAAAAAAAAATGATAGTAGTATTTGAAATAAGCTTGAAAATAAAAGATGGAGACAATTTAAAAAAAAAATTAAAATTTTAATATTTTTATCGTATAAAATTATAGTTATATTTTCATCAGCGTTTTAAATTTTCGTGCATAAAAATAATTATTTTTTGTTTTACAAATTAAAAACTCTAGTTGATAAATTAGTAGTACTAGATATATTGAATTTATAAGAAAACAATTTTTGAAGTGGTCCAGTCGCACAGGCACAATCCAGAAATCTATATTTCCTTAAACTTTGGTCCTGTTTGTGAGTTGGGTATTCATTCATGGCTGAATTTGGAGGTTCATCTCAACCTCAAAATCAAAATATATGCAATGCAATAAATAAATAAAACCTCTTTGATCCCTTTCAGTTGCATATCATCACGGGTTCTCTCAATTAATGTTTCTCTTCATCAATTCAATTCAATTCAATTCTCTCTCCTCACTTTAACACACGCGTGGCCCATTATTTGTCCAATGAATATTATTTGAATGCATGTGAAGGTGAAAGGAGTGAGGACCCTCACTCATCCCACCTTTCCCCATCACAAAATACACACATCATCTTATAATTAATCTTCTTCTACTTATGTATCCTTTTGTACAAAATTTTCATAAAAAATTATATATATAACCAGAAAACCCCTTAATTAAATAATTAAATTACTCAAAAATATCTTCAAAATATTCTAAAACATAATAATAATGATTCGAAAAGAACTTCAAAGATTTTCGATGCGATTCTCGATGCAGATTTTACAAACATAATTAAAAAAAATCTTTTTATCTTTATAATTTAGAGTTTTTTATTAGTGGATTTTTTGTGAATTCTTTAAATGAAAACAATAAAAAATAAAAAAGTAAAGAGATCAAATTTTAGTTTTATTTTTTTATATTATTTTAAATAATTACTTAAATATTCCTACAAAATTTTAGACTAAATATACAAGTAATTTGTCAAATACAAAATTTATTTGTTATTATTATAACTGGTTTAATAGTTAATAATCTCTCATAAATCTCATGAGCCATATACATATTCATGTATCTCTTGATAATAAATGTTTATTTTAGTTGAAAACTATTTGTGCGAGTGGAACTGAAGAAAGAACATTGCTAACGTATGCATAGTGTATAGTGACGAAGGAATGAGGCGTAAAGTGTTCCCATGTCCTCTCTCCTACCTACACACCCTTTTCCTTCTTCCCACAAAAACAAATTAATTTGTGGTTGGTTTTTGTCTCTCTCAAACTGTATATGCATCATGTCACACACAAATGGGGTTTTCATTTGTCTTTCTATGCTTAATCATCTAATAATTTGGTTGGTTCATTATCTCAATAGAATCTTATATAATTTCTCCAATATCCAAAGTGGATATATAAGCACTATATGCATTATACATATGCATGTGTTTTCTAATTATTTGGTGGGACATATATTAATAGTAACATATTTTGGGACAAAAATTCTTCCCCTTTAGGTTGTGGCCCCATCTTTTACTTTGTTCTCTTTATTTGCCACTCACTTCCCTATCATGCATCCACTAATAATAAGATACATATAATCATATATACATCACCCCACATAGTATTTTTTTTTTTCCAACATGTAAAGTGTAATTTTTTTCAATAATGGGGTGCATGTTTGTGTTTTCTTGCCTCGTTCATATTTGATCTAGCCCCTTTCAAACTTCAATTCATAAACATAAAGTCACATCCCAGGATTTATGCACAACATATCTTCACAATAATCTGTCTACATGTGCATAGTATTATAATACCAATAGCGTTGCGTGTACACTAAAAATTAGTCACTAAATTAGATTAATCACCAACATCGAATATATAGTGAAATATAAAATATATATTAAAAATAAATAAAATAATATATTTATACACAAATATATAATAACTAATTTAATAGTTGATTTTTTATATACACGTTCCATTTTTTATATTATAACCTCACACAAAAAAGTTTCAATTGCACATCGTACATGTCCATGTATGTGTATTGGCTGTTGAAGGATTTCATAGCTTACTCCGAATCCTCTTTTATTATTCAGGAATATATAAAAATATTTCCTACTGTGAGAAAGAAAAATTACGTACTTTGATTTGTTTAAAGTTGATAGTAGAAGTCTTTTTTTTTTCTATGATCGAAGCATTTATCTTGAATATAGTAATTAATTTTGAATTCTAAACAGTTCGTTAAGTAAAGATAAACTTTTTCATTTAACCACACTCTAAATTAAAATTGATAGAGACTAGTCTAATATTTAATAAGAAAATCAATGGTTAAGTATTAAATAAATGTTAATTTGTTTCTTAAATAGACATAAATTTTTTTAAAGAAAAGTATAGATAAATAATAAAAATATTAAATAATGTGAACAATAGATATATTGGATATTCAATTTACTAGGTGTGCGAATAGTTATTCTAATATTAAGATTTAAGTGAGTAATTTAGAGTGTAGTGTATTTTATAATTTTATTTGAATTGGCTCAATTTTAAAACACGCTGTCCATATTGTTTAAGAAAATTATAGATTCCGTAGCATAATCCATTTTTTAATAATCTATCTAGATATGTAGCATTGTGCTTTAATATATATTCCATTTTTTTAAAACATCTATATTGTCACATGTACTTGTTCAAGCAATAGTTTAATTTCATTAGTTATATAATTAACTTTATAACTCAGATTATGTGCACATAACACAATATTGAATGGAATGCAGCCAATTTTTAATTGCAGATGGCAGTTTAAGGAGTAAAATAATACATACACATGAGACAGCAAGATCTTATACAATAAAGTAGTATGATCAAATTTATCTGAATTTGTGAGGGTTATATACCTTAGATTTTGCAGTCTATATATAGAAAAATTGGTGTGCAAATATTTTATTTGTGTGACATGAAAAAGTAGGTGATTAGCACTATTCAAGCATGCAAAGAAAGATTACAGGAAGATAACACTTCGTGATTTGGAGAGACCCAAATTTTTTAATCTTTATTTTCTGTTCTCTAGTAGTGAGCAACTGAAGATTCGGCATTGCAGACTAAATGGTTTTGTGTCCCCTCCTTTTCTTTTTCTTTTTTTTTTTTTATTTTTTAAAAAGAAAATTTGGACAGTGAGAATGAGCTTTCCCATGCTTCTTTTAAGATTTTTGTCATTTTCTAATAGAAAAGAACAGAAAATTCTCAATGTTTCAATATGTGAGAAGGCTATTTTCTTAAATAAAAAAATTCATATTTATCCCTTTATATTAAAATACAAATATTTACCATTTTACGTAATATTGATCAATTTTGTATATATTCAACTTTATTTGCAGTAATGCCTGCGAAATAGAGAAAGAAAATATAAGTAGTTTTTAATTTCATAGAAAATACCAATGAAATTAAACTAGCAAAAAACAGATTATTAACATAAGTTAATCATTTATTTATTTTATATTAATTTTAAAATATAAATATCAATAAAAAATACTTTTTGTTTAGATTCAAATAAAATATTAAAAAAATTAAAATAAATAAAAATAAATGTGTTTCAGTTCAAATTTCAAGAAATTTGTACTTTTATAAATTTGTGAATTTAAAATGGAACTATAAATTATTTTAAAAATTTATTAAAAATTATCTTTTGACTCATTAACATTTAAAGAATCATTACAGCAATTTTTGAAGTTGAAAAGTTAATATAAATTAGCCCTCCAAGATGGTATAATAATTTAAACTTAGCTTTTTCGGAGTTAGAAGTAACGCATAATGCCGTTAAAGTTAACATTTGTTCCACATTTAATTTTACAAATTAAATAATAATTTGATTGATATAATATTTTAATTATCTCACAAATTACATATTGTATAGATATAGTTGGTTTTTTATATTGTATTATTTCTTGATTCTAAAAATCTAAATTTAAGTTCTTATACTATTTTAGAGGGTTATATTTTATATTAATTTTTTAACATTAAAAGTCTCGAAAATGATTCTTTAGATACTAATGAGTCAAAGAATAATTTTTAATAGATTTTTAAAAATTATTTATCGTTTTATTTTAAATTCATAAATTCATAAGTTTATAAAAACGTAGATTTTCTAAAATTTGAACTAAAAATACAAATTTTAAATTTATATTTTTATTTGTTTTAATTTTTTTTATATTTTATTTGAATTTAAATAAAATATTTTTTTATTGATATTTATGTTTTAAGATTAATTATTAAATTAAAAGTAAAAAATATTATAATCTGTTTTCTACTAGTCTAATGTCGCTGGCATTGCATGAGAAACTGAAAACTTATATTTTTTTCTCTATTTCACAGGCATTAACGATAAAATTGACAAATATTACATAAAATAATAAATATTTATATTTTAGTATAAAATGATAAATATATTTTTTTATTTATTAAAAGAAAGCCTGGAATAGGATAGAGGTTTTGTTTAGAGAACTGGAAAATGTGCAGTATGTAGTAATAATAATAATAATAATAATTGAAATTAATTTCTGGAAAATTTTAAATTAACTATAATTTTAAATAAATTTTTGTTATTTTAAAAGTTTTTGAAACGGATTGATTTTTCTACAAAAAAAAAAATTTGTCTTATAAAATATTTGTCAAAAATTTAATTATCTTATAATAAAATTTATTAAGGAGTTATTTGCCTAATATGTATATTAAATTTTTTTATTGAAAATGAATGATGGATTAATATGTTAACATTTTTTAAGTACTTTTAAAGAGTTATTGGGCAATTTTAAAGTCAAAAAACAACGGCGTTATTCATCAATTCATGTGTTAACTTGTTAGCAGATACTAACTTCTTTTAACAATAAAATGAATTTTTTTATGTGATTAAATGAAATCTTTATAACTAAGAAGATTTCAGAGAGTCATATTTTAAGTTAAAATTTTGGCAGTTCCAATAAAGTACTTGATATATATAACCAATTAATTAATTTAATGTGATGTTATAAATTTAGCTATAGCCAATGTTTAAGATTAGGCACTCCCACAAGAAGTTTGGCTCTAAGTAATCTCTTGTCTTTTAAAGATAACTGTCTCTCTTTTTATTTTTTAAAATTTATTAAAAAATTGCCCAAAAATTTCAATGTGGATCTTACGTTAGGCTTGAATCATAAGTGACAACACCACCAGCATTTTCTTGGCTTTAGAAACGTCTACGTAGATATATACGATGCAAAAAGAAGGTAACCCGATTCTTATTTTAAACACACTTCTTATGGGATAAAATATGACCATCAAGAAATGATTAACTTGGCCACTTATAGTTTTAGGCCTAAAAATCTACTTATACATTACTTATAGTTGGTATTACAATTTTAATATCATAAGGATCTTTTAGTTTTGGAAATTTCATGGATTTTTAGTGATTTAAGAAAGGGGTTGAATAAAAAAAATATTACAATTTTATAGATTGCTAATTGATTTCGTTCTTTTTCTGAAATTCATTCTTGGAAAATTGGCAACAATATAATGAAGGTAAATTTTTAGGAGTGAATCTTCTAAATTTGATTTCATAGAATCTTTTCTTTTTGTTATCTTATTTTGATAAGAATATATCACAATAAATATTTGTGTACTTAATGTTTGTTTGCTGAAAATCAGAACCTGTCAGGACTTTTTTACAATTCTTAGAATATATAATTAATGTATTCAATTAATTATATCTCAATCAAATATTTGCCATCATCAAGATTGTTAAATATTCTTTGTATTTGTTTGAAGGTCAATAAATTAATAAAAAAAGATATATTTTTAATGAAATTTTTTTATTTTTTAATGTATTTAATAAATTTCTAATAGTAAAAATAAAAGTACTAATTTTTTTTAAAAATTACAATTTACATCTTTTTTTAAAAGATTTTTTTTAAAATAAGTATTTTTATATTATTTTACTTGAACATAATTGATAGATAAAATTATCATTTTACATGAAATATCTAAATATAAAATCACTTTTATCTTTGTAAAAAATCTTTTAAAAGAAAATCTTTTTTGAGAATGACGTTGAAACAAATCTTTTAAACTTAATAAAATTGATTTTCTTATTTTTTTTACTTGATCTGTTACAAGTAATGAGATGAAGATAAGATAATACATAATATAAAAATTTTTTTATAAAAAAAATTAACAATAATAATGCAATAAATTATATGATAAGAAGTCGCATTTTTTTTTCTTTCTTACTTTCATTTTCTAAGAAGGATTTAAAACACCATTTAATTTTGTTAAGTGAAAAATGAAATGGAGAAAATTCTGAGTCCATATTGAATACATTTTTCTATCTAGCATTATTTATCATTTGAAAAGTTTGATAAAGCATTAATAATTTTGTTTTCACTTTTAACCTTAATTAATTCAACAGGATAAATGAAGATATTTAACATAGAGAAAATGAAAAGAGGGATAAAAGAAAGAGAATTTTGTTTTTTGTTTTTAGATCAGTAGTAACAGTAGCTTTGTATTAGTCAACAAAAGTTGGTTTACCTGGTCAACCCTCTCTTCATACATTTCTATAATTTGCTTTCAATCCTTACATTGAGGATAATGGTCTTCCGCTCTCAATGTAAATTTTCTTTTGTTAAAAAAGTCAAAAATATATATAAGAAAACTCTTAGTATCACAAAATTATAATAATAATAACAATAATAATAATAGTTTATTAAAAATCCTATGCCAATATTAACTTATTGTATATTTGTGAATGAGTTATAACTCAAATAGCATAGTCTCTCTATACTCACCTAATAGATTATAAATTCGAGTCTCCTTATTTTTGGTAAAAAAAAAAAAACTTATTGTGTATTTAATAAAGTGCATGCTGGCCAAATTAAAGATGAATGTTAGGCATAGAAGTAAAGGAACACACTCCAAATTTCATACTAAATGGTACTGAATGATATATGTAAATATCAAAAATAGTAATAGTAATTGCTTTTGTCATCTTTGTGAAACAATTAAACTCGAGTGTATGTACAAATAATGACCATGTGAATAATATACCATAATGTAAGAATAAAACCCTTTTAATTCACCATAGATTTTACAAGCCAATAATGATGAGTGCTCCATTCATGTTTTGCTCAAGTGAGTGTAATATAAAGTTAAAGATTGACCAAGTTGACTGATGAATGAAGAATCAAAATTACTAAGCCATAATTTCATTAATTTCTTATATAAAATCATGTAAAGATTATTTTGAAATTGATGACCAAATCTTGTGCCAATCAATATCATACTGTATTACTGTATAGATATGCGCATCCAAATCCAATAATCCATAGTAGTTATATTCCACTAATCTTTTCCTAGTTCATTATTGAATATAATGATGTCTAACTATACGTTGGGTAATTATTATCCACTAGCGGCTCAACAGGCACTATCGTGCCTGTTCAGCCGCTTTTCTATTATTTTTTTTAAATTAAAATTTATTTTTTGTTAATATATTATTTATTTTTTAAATTTCTTGTTATATATTTTTTAAATAAGATATTAAAAAATTTATTATATTGTTATTATGTGTAATAAAATTAAGATAAATATTTATAAAGTAATTCTTTATCTATACCAATATATAATGGGGATATGGGAGTTTGGTATCCAATTTCTTCTTCTCATTTTACCCTCTTTCTTTTTTTCAAGAAAAGGGTTTACCCACTTCACTTTTAATTAAAAA
The DNA here is from genome assembly GCF_014773155.1 of Arachis stenosperma. NCBI lineage: Eukaryota > Viridiplantae > Streptophyta > Magnoliopsida > Fabales > Fabaceae > Arachis > Arachis stenosperma. The sequence continues at coordinate 111,363,320 of NC_080380.1, read as the reverse complement.
AAACTGTTACTACGTATTTAATTTTTTATTTTTTTAAAAAAATTGTTTTTACCCATGACAAAGTTTAAAACTAATTTATTTTATTTCAAGTAATAACATAATTTATTGATATTCTATAACAAAATTAATTAAATTACAATACACGGTTTAAATATTTCTGATGTCTATTGTTTATCTTAAAAAAATTACATATAAATGTGTACTCCTTAATTAAATCTATACCAATATATAATGGATTATACCAATGTATAATGGGATAGGAAAATTTGGTATCTAATTTATTCTCCCTATTTTACCCTTATTTTTTTTATGTTCATTAAACATTGAATTCAATATAATAAATTGTTACTATGTCCTCCATTTTTTATTTTTTTATCAAAAAAAGAATTTATCCCACGACAGAGTATCAAATTAATTCACTTTCAACTCCACGACATATTTTAAAACTGATTTACTTCCAATAAAAAAACTGCTACCAACTGACCCACTTTCAATAAAAAACTGATCCACCTTCAGTCGTACTTAACTCGCAAGAGAATTAAATTACTCTTTCACTTTCAATTTTGGTCTCGCAAACATTTTTCTTCTCTGCATCTTGCTATCACGAAATCAACAATCACGTCAACATCAACTACTTGGACATAATCTGCTAGGCGAAGAAGACAGAAAATGACAGAACCTAACTAGAAGACGTGTAACTTATTGGGAGATGATTCGACAAGAAAACAAGTTGCCATATCAATTAATACAACTACACAAGTGGAGGTACCACAAACACAGAAGTAGCCCGATTCACTACAATTAGAACAGGCAAATAGAAATCTATAACAATATATAATGTCGATACGGAGTTATTTAAATAAAAGAACTTCCACAATTAACAGCAACACATTTTCTTCTATCTCATTTTTATTTTGTAGTTCACTAATAGTTGTAGAAACCGTAACCTCTTCTTCAATTCTTTATTCAAATAATTTATCCTTTTATTAATTTTATCCATTTTCAATTTTTTTATTTCTCTTTCCAATTCTGAATGTGCTTCTCTGTATGTAACAATTATTTGAATGAGTTTCTGTGATTTTCTGAACTAGATAGTGATTATGCTAAATGTTGATTTTGGACGCCATGTATGAAAGGAGAAAAAAATAATTAGGGATGAAAAATAATTTTTTATCGATTTTATCGTTTTATTTTGGGTATATTCTTTATGTGAGTACTTTATACCAATAGTTGATCTCATTATTCAATTTTTAGTGCTTCTCCTCTCACCATTAGGTGCACTTTTCTGTATTATTACTGTTGTCATCATTCTCCTTCCTTTAATATCTATCGCCTCCATTTTTTCCTGGCTTCCATTCACTACAATTGCAAATTTTATACCGTTTTACTGCAGTTATTAATTTCACGCATAACTTTCACCTTCATTTTCCTTTCTCTTCAGTTTACTTACCAAACTGTATTAATTCTTATATATTTTTAATCTATCTTTCACATCCAAAGTTTTATTTCATCAATTTAATTTTAAAAAAATTATTATTTTTTGTGTGATATTTGTTTTTAAATTTTTTTGACATGTATATACCTATCAATAATGAACCGAATAACTCTCATAAATTATTTTGTTAATTTTTTTTATTTTTTAAATGGTTTTGTACAAGATAAAATTATTTTTAAAATTTTTTAAAGTATTAATTATGTAAAATATTTTTTAAATTTTAAGTGCATCAATATTTACCCTTTAGTTAAATCTCAATTTTTTTAAACTGCTTTGTATTTAATGATGTTATTTTTTTAATTTTCTAAATTATTGATTATATAAAGTATTGGAATTAAAATTAGAGTACATAAATATTTATTTTTAAATTAAATTAAATAAATTATACAGCAAAAAATTTATTAATTTTGTATTCCACAATATTATTTGTTTGGCATATAGTCCTGATTATTTGATGAGTTTAATTTTGATGGTGATTAGATGCACGTGTAAAACTATTTTACACTAATAAAACATCAAATTTAAATTCTTATTTGATTAGCATAAGAAGACGCAAAAAAAATTGCAACTACCAATGATTTGTTAAAATATTGATATGTTTATTTCTTAAACTATTAACGATGTAGAGTTCTGACATTTAAGTACATGAAAATTTGTTTATAATTCAATTAAAATAAATAATTTATTTTTCAAAAAAATTAATTAATTAAATATTATTTGTTTGGCATATAGTATTGATTATTTGATTGGCATATAAAAGATGCAAAAAAAATATATATATGTATCTATCAATAGTAAAGTGAAAAAATTCTCATAGATATTTTGCTAATTATTTTTTTTTTAATTTTAATCAGTTTTATGTCAGTTAATATTATTTTTTTATTAAATATTAGATTGACATATAACATTAAAGATATGGTAGGATAATAACACCTATAAATTAGCTTTTTTAAATAACCTGATAACACAACAAATATCTAAATTTTTTGTTATATATTTTTTAACAGTTTCAACTTTTACAATATTATACAAGCTAATTTAGATAGCCAATATAAAGTAAAATAAATAACAACAAGAAGATAGAATTTCACTTTTTGTTATATAGTACAAAAATAATATAATAATATAATAAATTATAATAAAAATAAAGTAAAATAAGTAACAGCAAGAAGATATAGAATTTTATTTTTTGTTTTGTAGTACAAAGATAATATAATAATCTAATAAATTTTAATATTCTGGTACAAAAGAACATAAAATTTAGCATGTATTTTATACTGGTGACGGACTTTGGTGTACACATAGCATAACTCAAACTTAATATTATTCTTTTCGGTAGCTTTTTATCTTTTTATTTTAATTTTATTAAAAAATACTAATATAATTTACTTTTAACTTTTAACTTTTAAGATAAATGTAAGGATGTGACATTTTATGTATTAGATAATGTAAAAAATTTATTATAGAAGAAGTTAAGAATATAAGAGAGAGAGAGAGAATTTTTTAACCTATTAAATATGAGTTATATCAAGTGATGATTAAGAAATATATTAGAACTTTTAATTCAAAAAAAAATTTATTACTCTCTTTATACAGTGTTTCACTTTAACTAACTATTTTTTATGGATAGTATTTAAGTGACAAACAAAATAGTAAGAAGGTTCGTATTAGATTATGAAAATTAATATCATCCTTATAGTAGGATCGCATTATTTCAAAACATGCAAAATAAAATAATAAAATATAGTTTAATTAATTTACACAATAAAACAAACGTATAACTTATATAATAGTAGTCAAATGTAAGAAGTAATGACAGTCTTTTATTCTAAGGGCCTATATTAAATTGCAACTTAATTTTATAATTATTAGTTAAAAACTTACAATAATATATTATTTTTATTATATTAGTTAAAATAATATATTTTAATATTATTTTTAAGGATTACTGACATCAAATTTTGATAATTTGAGCAAAAATTTTGAATGTTTTATGTGGTACATTTTTTTAATAGAATAATAAGACAACTTAAAATTCACATCAAGAAAAAATTATTGTTTTTATACATTTAAATATTCAGAAGACATAAAAACCAATTCTTTTAACAACACTTCAACGACTCATAAAAGTTAACATAATAAATGATTATAGATTAAAGTGATAAACAAGATTGAAAGTTGCGATAATAGTACTTGGTGATAATTAATTACGACTGGGTGAAGAGAAGGTGTGAGGAGAAGAAGAAAATGAGAAAGGAGAATAAGGCAATAATAGTGTGCGATAGAAATAATAGTAAGAGAAAATAATAGTGTGTGGTACAATAAGAAGATATAATAAAAATATACATTAATAATTCAAAAAAAATCTTAAAATTAAAGATAATTTAATAAATTGAATATAAAATTTAAAAATAAAATATTTTTTATCTATTAAAATTATAAATATAAAATTAAAAAATAAAATATTTTTATTTATTAGAATTATGAATAAAAATAAAAAAATACTTTAAATATAAATTTTTATATTTGCTTCAAATTAAATACTGTTAAAAAATAAATAAATAAACTTTATAATATTTATAAATAATTACTTTATAAATATTTATCTTAATTTTATTACACATAATAATAATATAATAAATTTTTTAATATCTTATTTAAAAAATATATAACAAGGAATTTAAAAAATAAATAATATATTAGTAAAAATAAATTTTAATTTAAAAAAAATAATAGAAAAGTGGCTGAACAGGTACGATAGTGCCTGTTGAGCCGCTAGTAAATATTATAAAGTTTATTTATTTATTTTTTAACAATATTTAATTTGAAACAAATATAAAAATTTATATTTAAAGTATTTTTTTATTTTTATTCTTAATTCTAATAAATAAAAATATTTTATTTTTTAATTTTATATTCATAATTTTAATAGATAAAAAATATTTTATTTTTAAATTTTATATTCAATTTATTAAATTATCTTTAATTTTAAGATTTTTTTTGATTTATTAATGTATATTTTTATTATATCTTCTTATTGTACCACACACTATTATTTTCTCTTACTATTATTTCTATCGCACACTATTATTGCCTTATTCTCCTTTCTCATTTTCTTCTTCTCCTCACACCTTCTCTTCACCCAGTCGTAATTAATTATCACCAAGTACTATTATCGCAACTTTCAATCTTGTTTATCACTTTAATCTATAATCATTTATTATGTTAACTTTTATGAGTCGTTGAAGTGTTGTTAAAAGAATTGGTTTTTATGTCTTCTGAATATTTAAATGTATAAAAACAATAATTTTTTCTTGATGTGAATTTTAAGTTGTCTTATTATTCTATTAAAAAAATGTACCACATAAAACATTCAAAATTTTTGCTCAAATTATCAAAATTTGATGTCAGTAATCCTTAAAAATAATATTAAAATATATTATTTTAACTAATATAATAAAAATAGTACATTATTGTAAGTTTTTAACTAATAATTATAAAATTAAGTTGCAATTTAATATAGGCCCTTAGAATAAAAGACTGTCATTACTTCTTACATTTGATTACTATTATATAAGTTATACGTTTGTTTTATTGTGTAAATTAATTAAACTATATTTTATTATTTTATTTTGCATGTTTTGAAATAATGCGATCCTACTATAAGGATGATATTAATTTTCATAATCTAATACGAACCTTCTTACTATTTTGTTTGTCACTTAAATACTATCCATAAAAAATAGTTAGTTAAAGTGAAACACTGTATAAAGAGAGTAATAAATTTTTTTTTGAATTAAAAGTTCTAATATATTTCTTAATCATCACTTGATATAACTCATATTTAATAGGTTAAAAAATTCTCTCTCTCTCTCTTATATTCTTAACTTCTTCTATAATAAATTTTTTACATTATCTAATACATAAAATGTCACATCCTTACATTTATCTTAAAAGTTAAAAGTTAAAAGTAAATTATATTAGTATTTTTTAATAAAATTAAAATAAAAAGATAAAAAGCTACCGAAAAGAATAATATTAAGTTTGAGTTATGCTATGTGTACATCAAAATCTGCCACCAGTATAAAATACATGCTAAATTTTATGTTCTTTTGTACCAGAATATTAAAATTTATTAGATTATTATATTATCTTTGTACTACAAAACAAAAAATAAAATTCTATATCTTCTTGCTGTTACTTATTTTATTTTATTTTTATTATAATTTATTATATTATTATATTATTTTTGTACTATATAACAAAAAGTGAAATTCTATATCTTCTTGTTGTTACTTATTTTACTTTATATTGGCTATCTAAATTAGCTTGTATAATATTGTAAAAGTTGAAACTGTTAAAAAATATATAACAAAAAATTTAGATATTTGTTGTGTTATCAAGTTATTTAAAAAAGCTAATTTATAGGTGTTATTATCCTACCATATCTTTAATGTTATATGTCAATCTAATATTTAATAAAAAAATAATATTAACTGACATAAAACTGATTAAAATTAAAAAAAAATAATTAGCAAAATATCTATGAGAATTTTTTCACTTTACTATTGATAGATACATATATATATATATATATATTTTTTTGCATCTTTTATATGCCAATCAAATAATCAATACTATATGCCAAACAAATAATATTTAATTAATTAATTTTTTTGAAAAATAAATTATTTATTTTAATTGAATTATAAACAAATTTTCATGTACTTAAATGTCAGAACTCTACATCGTTAATAGTTTAAGAAATAAACATATCAATATTTTAACAAATCATTGGTAGTTGTAATTTTTTTTTGCGTCTTCTTATGCTAATCAAATAAGAATTTAAATTTGATGTTTTATTAGTGTAAAATAGTTTTACACGTGCATCTAATCACCATCAAAATTAAACTCATCAAATAATCAGGACTATATGCCAAACAAATAATATTGTGGAATACAAAATTAATAAATTTTTTGCTGTATAATTTATTTAATTTAATTTAAAAATAAATATTTATGTACTCTAATTTTAATTCCAATACTTTATATAATCAATAATTTAGAAAATTAAAAAAATAACATCATTAAATACAAAGCAGTTTAAAAAAATTGAGATTTAACTAAAGGGTAAATATTGATGCACTTAAAATTTAAAAAAATATTTTACATAATTAATACTTTAAAAAATTTTAAAAATAATTTTATCTTGTACAAAACCATTTAAAAAATAAAAAAAATTAACAAAATAATTTATGAGAGTTATTCGGTTCATTATTGATAGGTATATACATGTCAAAAAAATTTAAAAACAAATATCAGACAAAAAAATAATAATTTTTTTAAAATTAAATTGATGAAATAAAACTTTGGATGTGAAAGATAGATTAAAAATATATAAGAATTAATACAGTTTGGTAAGTAAACTGAAGAGAAAGGAAAATGAAGGTGAAAGTTATGCGTGAAATTAATAACTGCAGTAAAACGGTATAAAATTTGCAATTGTAGTGAATGGAAGTGAGGAAAAAATGGAGGCTATAGATATTAAAGGAAGGAGAACGATGACAACAGTAATAATACAGAAAAGTGCACCTAATGGTGAGAGGAGAAGCACTAAAAATTGAATAATGAGATCAACTATTGGTATAAAGTACTCACATAAAGAATATACCCAAAATAAAACGATAAAATCGATAAAAAATTATTTTTCATCCCTAATTATTTTTTTCTCCTTTCATACATGACGTCCAAAATCAACATTTAACATAATCACTATCTAGTTCAGAAAATCACAGAAACTCATCCAAATAATTGTTACATACAGAGAAGCACATTCAGAATTGGAAAGAGAAATAAAAAAAATTGAAAATGGATAAAATTAATAAAAGGATAAATTATTGGAATAAAGAATTGAAGAAGAGGTTACGGTTTCTACAACTATTAGTGAAATACAAAATAAAAATGAGATAGAAGAAAATGTGTTGCTGTTAATTGTGGAAGTTCTTTTATTTAAATAACTCCGTATCGACATTATATATTGTTATAGATTTCTATTTGCCTGTTCTAATTGTAGTGAATCGGGCTACTTCTGTGTTTGTGGTACCTCCACTTGTGTAGTTGTATTAGTTGATATGGCAACTTGTTTTCTTGTCGAATCATCTCCCAATAAGTTACACGTCTTCTAGTTAGGTTCTGTCATTTTCTGTCTTCTTCGCCTAGCAGATTATGTCCAAGTAGTTGATGTTGACATGATTGTTGATTTCGTGATAGCAAGATGCAGAGAAGAAAAATGTTTGCGAGACCAAAATTGAAAGTGAAAGAGTAATTTAATTCTCTTGGGAGTTAAGTACGACTGAAGGTGGATCAGTTTTTTATTGAAAGTGGGTCAGTTGATAGCAGTTTTTTTATTGGAAGTAAATCAGTTTTAAAATATGTCGTGGAGTTGAAAGTGAATTAGTTTGATACTCTGTCGTGGGATAAATTCTTTTTTTGATAAAAAAATAAAAAAATGGAGGACGTAGTAACAATTTATTATATTGAATTCAATGTTTAATGAACATAAAAAAATAGGGGTAAAATAGGGAGAAGAAATTAGATACCAAATTTTCCTATCCCATTATACATTGGTATAATCCATTATATATTGGTATAGATTTAATTAAGGAGTACTCTTCTGTATGTAATTTTTTTTAAATATAAACAATAGACATCAAAAAAATATATAAACCGTGTATTGTAATTTAATTAATTGGTATAGATTTAATTAAGAGTACACATTTATATGTAATTTTTTTAAGATAAACAATAGACATCAGAAATATTTAAACCGTGTATTGTAATTTAATTAATTTTGTTATAGAATATCAATAAATTATGTTATTACTTGAAATAAAATAAATTAGTTTTAAACTTTGTCATGGGTAAAAACGATTTTTTTAAAAAAATAAAAAATTAAATACGTAGTAACAGTTTTTTTTTTAATTAAAAGTGAAGTGGGTAAACCCTTTTCTTGAAAAAAAGAAAGAGGGTAAAATGGGAAGAAGAAATTGGATACCAAACTCCCATATCCCCATTATATATTGGTATAGATACATAATAATAACAACCAATTTGCGCGCGTGCACAGCAAAAACAAAAAAAAAAAATAAATCCATCCTTAACTTTTTGATTCCTTTATATTTAAGTTTTTGACAATGTAAAAATACATTTAAATTTAAAATTTGGACACATCTATCCCTAAATTTAATTTGTCTAATTTTAAAAATTTTTTCACGTATGCATCTGTATTAATTAGGTCAATTCAATAGAAGTTACATTTGATTTTTTTATTGGATCTGACAGACTAAGAGAACATGAAAGATCGATATATCAAAATTTTAAAATAGTCAAAAACTTAAATGTCCACAAATCAAAAAGTTAAAAACCTATTTATTATTTTCTCAAAAAAAAAAGATTATTCTTCTAGGATACACGGTTCTAAATGAAACAATAATTAATAGTTTAATTTTCTAATTTTGTGTTTTTTATTTCTGATATAAAAAAACAAGATATTAAGTCACTGTACAAAACCATGCCTAAATGTGTGAAATCAAAAAGAAAAAGAAGAGGGAGGGAAAAAAAAAAAAAAAAAAGGAAGAAACTCATGATTACAAAGGAAAAATTTGATGCAAAAGGACAATCTAATTGAGGGTACTTTACCCCACATACATATACATCACAATATAAATCAGAGGCTTTTTATTTTGTTTTTGTGAATATAAAAACAAATGCAGAGAATGATAGAGCACTTTAAAGTAACAAAGCCCCCATATTGGACCCAATATGTCTCTGCGCTAAAAACTTCATTCACATTTTGCCATCTTGCCCCTTATCATGGGATTCATTATTTTGGCAGCATTTACTTCACAATAATATTATGAGTTATGACCACAATAAATATTTTTTAACAGACTAGTTATTATGCCCTAAAGTATAAGAGACTGGAAAGAGTTTATAACTTTATATCATTATTCAATTAGATGTTTATGTTTGTAAAGAAATTATGTTATTGAATAGTTGAATCAAATTTTGGACTAGTATAATAATATATGATTAAATATTTATATAAAATTTTATTGAACATATTAACAAGGAAATGGTTTAATTAATGGATGTCAAACATATCCGAAATATAAACCCTCCTTTTTAGCTGCTAATCACTCCAAATGGCATGCATCCAACTAAATGGCCTCAAACGAACGGTCTTTATGCATTTTCGATTTTGTAAATTGAAGATTATTTTCCATTTATACTCGAATCCGCAATCTCTATGTGAGTAAAGAGAAACTATGTCATTTGAATTATAGTTTATAACTCGTTGACTAAGTTTTAAGAATTAAAATTTTACCTGTATATACAATAATACATTGATTAATAATAAATTTTTAAATGTGATTTAAATTTGCAATAAATTTTTATATATACTGGGACAGTGCCTCAAAATGGCTATGATTGCGCACTTGTTGGGCAATTAGATTACACATGAGTAGTTAGATTTGTTTGTCATAGAACAAATTAAATTAAAGTCTTATAGTTGAACCCCACGAGTTCATATACCTATCATAGCCTTAGATAATATAAGGGAATGTGGGATATATACTATCTACATTAATGCATTTATAATGAAGGAATATAATCCCAATAGAGAATGTAAAGTTTGGCATGTTACTAAGTAAAGCAAGACAAAGAAGGCATATAAGTATAGAAGAGAGTGATTTCTAGGGATACCTTCCTAGGGATTTATAAAATATTTTCAATATAGGGCAGTGTATGGCTAATATTTTAAGTGTAAGAGCAACATTAGTCACTGCAAAACCTTGAAAATGCAAGAGAGAAAGAAGGAAAAAAGGGGTAAGATAAGATAAACAATGTAGGAGGTGAGATAGGTAGCATACCTATATTGTATAGTAAGTATTGTATTCAAAATGCATGAAAATCATCAATGGAATTAGTTTTAAAAGTTGAAAGGATAGGGTAAAAATAAAAAATGAATAAATAAAGAAAAGATTATCTTTGCTTTTGCTTCAGCCACTTTTTCTTTCTAATGATAAAGTGGAGAGAGACCGATCAAGCTGGACATGAAGAAAAAAAAGAGGACTTACATTAAACTAATAATGATTGTGTAAGGAATAATGTTTGAGAAATGTTTAGGATATATATATATATATATATATATATATATTTTTTTTTTTTTCATTTTCACATTGAATTTATATGCTTACAAGAATTGTTGAATGAGATTTTGAATTTAAGAGTAAAACCGCCCTATATTATGCATAACTATATAGTATTTAAGAGTCATCAATATAGCGCATTAATAAATCGTAGCAAATCGTATATTTTAGTTTCTAATATTAGGCTTTATTATTGAGTTATTTCTCTCAATCTAACAACGTACCACTTAAATAGCCTTTTACCCTAATAATAATAGTATATTGAAAGAGATTAACTTTATCTTCAGATAAATAACTGAAAATAGATGTTTACTTAGATGTTAAGATTTGAGACTCGAATAACTCTTTTGTTTTACAACTTTTACATAATTATTCAACGGCCTTTGTTAGATTAAAAAGAGGGGAAAATAAAAAGCTTTAATTAATCTACCCAAAACAACTCGGTTTGTGACTTGGCTTTTTTTCTTTTTATCTTGGTTTTCTTTCTAAGCTTGACATATAAGACTCTCGTATCATAAATCGAAGACAAAGCCATAAATGGGAGGAACTTTCCTCATTCATTAAAACCCGTTTACCAAATTCATGTTCAATAGGTGGGCTTTAGCTTTTTGCTCTTAAGCCATTCTTTTCACTGAATTTGTTTAATAGTAGTAAGGCATATAAGGTGGACTATGCCATTAAGGAACTAAGTTCAACAAGCCCTCGAAAGGAGAAATTCTTGGGATAAGCCAGTTTATTTTGTTTGTTCACATTCAAAAAGCACTTTAGACAAATCTCATGAGTCATGAGGAATGAGTTTCTTGTCATAGGCTATCAACAAAGGGAGACTCAACTATGATATGTTTAACAAATTTATCACATTTGATATCTGAAAAAAGAGTATTATACGATCTTGAGTTCTCCTACCATATGAGCTAGCTTTTGTGGTGATGGTTTTTTCCAGACTTGTATTACAATTTCTCAACAAATCTACCGCAAACCCTATTACTACAAAGATGTCATTCTTGACCCTTGACTTGATTACAAGATATTATGACAACTTAATAGAACACAAAATAAAACTACTACTAAAGATAAGGAACTTTGGATTTGGGTTGTATTTTGTTTCATCCTATTCCTTGCAAAGAGAACAGGAAAACATAGCGGTATTGGTATTTACTAGTTCAGCTTCGTGCAATAAATTATGAAAATCATTTTCCCATGCTAGAAATTAATATGACTGTTTCTTCTTTGGTAATTAGCATATCTACTTGGGGCATAATGTTGATTGTTGAACATGCAAGGAAAAGGAGCATTCTATTCTTTAGGTGAAACTAAATTAACCATATTTAATGAATGCTGCTATGTTTCTTTAGCATTCCAACACTTTTTACCAGATATACTATTTATTACCTATAGCTTGAGCTAACTTGCAAACAATTGATCCAATTCTGGAACACCTAGTCTATTTCCTTGCTTACCATGCTTCCTGCATTCCACCAATTTAGAAACTGCATTGACTTTCTCAATAATGAGTGGAAGTAGCTGAGATGCCTCATTCAAAAATTGAGCCCCAGCTCCCCCGGAAGCTTCGCCTCCATCGCAAGTTTCTAATTTCGACAACAATTGCACCACACTCTCGGCTGCAGCATCCAAGCTACCAAATGCTTCTTTGCATGCAGATATGGTCTCTGCTACTTCATTCCCTTCAAAAACACCTTGTGTCTCATTGCTTCCTTCTTGCACCTTATTATCAGTTGAACTTTCCTCAGGAGGGCATTTGTCTAATTCATATATTAAATCTAATAAACTATGTGGTGAATTCTTGGGGTCCTACAACAGACATTTAGAACAGCAAATATTTAAGCTTAGGTCATTCATGGTCTTATTGTTCATAAATAATTAAGGGGATCTCCAAATACCATCATTGTGAATTGGTATTAAAAGAATGAACCAGAATCATGATGCACATATATATATAAAATACTACCAGCTGTGTTAATATAGTTACTGTGCAACTTATGAAGCTTATATGAAGACATGAAGTGTCATTAAGTGAGCTAAGCAATGCTAGGTGCCAACTATGATTATATCACATATAAGGGGTAATTTAACTTTAAAGAACAGAATAGTTATCCATTTTGTACCAATACCAATATTTTTATAAGTGCTTCAATTGCAGTTTGGTTGATTAAAGGGCTAGTTTTGTTTATCCGCGAAAAAACTCATATACCTGCTTAGAAGAATTTCTTAATTCGTCAATTTCGTTGTCCTGCAAGGATCTGTTTTTGGATAAGGTATAATTTGGAGCTTTTTCCTCAGAGTTCATGCTTTTATTAGTTATATGTCTGACAGGACTGATAAATACTCTCTTGCAATCTCCTGGGTAATCCTGCTGCACAACATACCTTGTAGAAAACCTTCTAACTACTGAATTTCTTGACTCTGTCTGCACATAACCATTAAAAGAGCTCAAAATACTTAGCTAATGTGGTCTAATCTAGAGAGAAAATAACTCAAGTTGTAGAGTAGTTCAAGTGTATCTTTATTATCCAAAATTTGTGACAAAATTTTCTCCGCAAAGAAGGCTCGCTTTTGGCAAGAAATTAACCCCGCTCAAACCCTCAACTTTTCACCAATTAACAGGCCATGAATATTGTTACCAATAACTTTATAGTTAGAGAAAAACGTCACTTATGCTTAGTCCTATTATAGTGTTATTTCTATATTACATATTAGATGCGTAAATCCCTTTTCCTAAATATAATCAGTTCGTCATCCACCGGTCATTTTCAATATTTTTCCAAGACAATGCAAGAAACGTTCAGAACCGACAGTTCCTCATCGGTTCCATTAGTCGGGATCATCACTGTCTAAAAAGAAGAACCAGCAATATATTTTATAAGCTAGGCATTAATTTCTACTAAAGCTAGTTATAAACTAGCTCAATTGCCAACCTATATTCTCAGTTTTATAATGGGCAGCTTAATAAGTATTTCCCGAGAATAAGAATAAGACAAATAAAACCAAGAGACTAATTCAAAGTAATGGACATAAGAGTTTTCTTACACTTTTAAATCCTTTATGCTTCCAAGAAATAGCCTAATATGACATCATTATTTCATGAAAGAAGACAAACCTTGTGTGTATTTGATAAGCTGCCAAAATGTTGCTTAAACATATCACTGTCTTCTTCACAATGCAAACTGCCAATGTTAGCTTCAAGAATTGGTTTTGACTCGCTTACAGATTCATCTAAATGGAGCTGCTCTGCTTTTATATCAGAAATTTCTTCAGAAGACAAAGAAGAAATACAACTATTATTGAAGTCAACTTGCTCTTCTGAAACAACACCCAACTCTTCATTTTCACAATGGCTACTGAAACCTAATGAATTCTGGTCCTTCCTAATTGCAGCCTTATCCTGTTCTGCCATAAACAATATTTATAAAAGTTAGTTGTATATTTTCTTTGGCTGCAATGCTTGGTACTTTATGTCAAAATCATAACCCCATGGTAAGCCTTGAATAGACTATCCAAGGAGCCAAACTCACATAGGGCATGCTATTTCCTGCTGCAGCCCGTAGGAATATCCTACAGAAGGGGATGCTGCAGAGTGTGCCAAAGCTTAAAGTCACATAGAGGACGGATCTCAAAATGAAGTAATAATGTATGATATAATCCACTGTGCAATCTTATTTTGAATTAAAAGTTCCTAATGTCAAGAGCATGTAATCATGTAGTGAAGCCAGCCTCCTTAGCCAAATATCCAAGACATTAACTCAAGTTATCATACTTGGATATTACTAGTTAATAAGATGAATCACTTACAAAGAAAATAACAGTAATAATTCCTACAAATTATTCAGTCTCAAGTCTCAGACACAAAATTTGCAAACCACACCACAAGCAATACCAGACACCTACTAACTATAATGCTTCAAAAAAGTCAGATACAAGAAATTACAGTCTATAGCCTGAAGGTTTACGTTAGTACAAACTTTCAATACCTTTTGTCATTATAATCATATTCTCCAAACCAAATTTGAAACAAAACTTGGTTGACTAGAGTAAGTCTTATTTGCTCTCAGCAGTAAACATGAATATTTAGAAGAATGTGGTCTGAGGAAAATGGTTGGACTCACTTAAACTTAAGGGAATCCCTTGAAACTTTGTGTTCATAAGATTGTGCATTTCCGGGGAGGAAAGAGAGTCCATGCAAACAGTGTAAACAGCACGCCACTGGTTGTCCAAAGCAATATTGCTGAAATTACAGTGAGTTATGAGCAAAGAACTAATATAGTACGAGAATTTCAGGACTCAGATTTAATACCTACCTAAAACTTCTGCAAGGGGTTGAAGAACATTGAGATTTCAGAGTCTTTGGCAATGAAGAATCATCATCAGATGGCATTTGAACTTCTGGGGATGAAGTACTATCTGCCTGATCATTATCAAGGCAGGAAAAAAATATTAGAAAAATAACTGCTTGGTCCAAATTATAATGCAGAGAGTACCATCAAGGGCAGAGAGGGATCCCTTTTGTTCCAGCACCTACATGTAGGCATGAGTGCATGACACAATTACAAAATGATCTTAAGCCTAGTTTTATAAACAACAAAGATTCGCACCCTCCCTTCTGTTCCAGCACCAGGCATGTGTGCAGTAGAAACTCTAAAAATTCACACCCTTACAGCAGCAGCTTGAACTGGTGTTGTTTAGGGTTTAGACAATGCTTTCATGACCATTTGGATGAAAGCTCTCCCAAAAAAGTATCCACAAATGTAGGTTTGGATTTGATATATGCCTAGGTTGGTGCAACTTTATGAGAAAAAGAAATATCCAAAGCAAAGGCAAACTATTATTTTTCATTTAAAAAAAAAAAGAAGCAAAATTGAACTTTGTTAATGCTCAACTCCAATACCTGAAACTTCAATCATGGCTGATTCAAAGTGGACAAAGAATTTTCGAATGTATCCATGGCATTGACATACTACCTTAGCCAATTTCAAATTTCATTCAAGGTTTAATTTGATTCTAAGGAATAGGTTTTTTATGGAAAATTTAAAAAATGAAATGTCAACTGACAAATTTGCAGCCTTAAACAATCATTTTACACAGTTATATTCTTTAAGGATGGAAATATTCAACCCAGGGGAGTGGAGCTATAATGAAATGGAGTTTCTAGGAAAGGGAAAATAAATAGTTCAAAGTGAGAGTACAGATACCTCTAATGAAGTATAGTTAAGATTCTTGAAGACAGAGTTGGGGCTGGTCACTTTTGATTGTGCCCATCTTGGAAGTCTAGAAATGCTAAATTTAAAAGATGAAGCCTCTTTATGACAACTCTTTGGGCAAAGTAATCCATCCCAGCTTTGAGTGTTGTTCCATAATGACTGCATACCCTCAAGATTGACCTTGGAGTTCTGACAATCCACTGCACTACATATATGACCAAAAGAGAGAGGCTGAGCTAAATTCCTTGTACCCAATGGATCAGTTCTTTCCATTATTCTCCTCAATATCTTAGAAGACAGTGGGGCAGGCAATTTCCATACAAAAATACACCCATCACCATCTACCTGAATACAAATAATATGTTGATATTAGTTACAACGCCGTGGGCATTAGCAACATTTTTTTTGAACATCATGACAAGAGTAAGACCAAAATAAGTGTAGGTCTAGGCCTCCAAAGTAAACTACATAACCATTTATCACATTAATGCACATTCAACAATAATAACAAATAAGTAAATAGGTGATATCACTTGCATGGACGAAATGATACCATGAAATCTCACAATCCCATGTAGAAGCTGGGAGTACTTTGGGAGGAATTTTGGGTAAAGATTGTTCCTGGGAATAATATCTTTTCATTTTCTACCAAATATGGAAATATTTTCACATTCTTATGAATGTAAAAACATTTCTCCCAACCCAACAACCCTTACAGTTTTCTTAAATTTTCCTTTCTATAGTAGTATAGTGAGATTTCACCTTCTACATGGGGTTGTGAAATTCAATAGGGTCATTTGGTCCACGCAATTGACCTCACCTTCATCCTTACCGAAGCCTGTAATGGCTATCTAGAAACCTAAACAACAGAAGTAATAAGAAAAATGAGAAACTTCACAATCATAACTCCATGAAACTTTTCCATTGTTGTAATTCATTTTGGTCTTCAGCTCACATTTTGAATAATGGTACTTGCTGTGATTATGATCCCACTTGAAAGTCAATAATTCGTATTAAGGACTACTTTTTCTACTTCAATGCAATTAATATCTGAAAGCTTGCAAGCATACAGTTCTCTTCCCCATTAGCCACACAATGCATCATATTGTGCTTATTTAAAGAACTGCATGGTTATATGCTTATCTTCAGTACTCCATGTATATGTTTTACCGTCCTTTATTTAACAAGATACTTCAATGTTATCTTAGAATAAGACTTCACTAAGTCCCCACACCCTCCGCACAAAAAGATTCACAACTTTCGCAATGAAAATGCAAATAATCACCTAAGAGAACGTAAATAGAAATGAGCATTAAGCACAGAGAATCTCACTGAAACTATGCGCTTGCAATCAGGCAAGAAGATGACACCAGTTACAATTTCAGCATGCCCAATGGCCTTTGCAACTATCTCTCCAGTGTTTAAGTCATATATGCAGATGGACTTGTTAGAGAACGAGCACACAACATAAGTGCAGCTTGGATCCATTATAACCTGTTAAAAATTAAAATTATCAGCCCCTCATAAGTAGGATGATATACATAGTAATTCTCCAATAATAAAGCTCACCTTTATAGGTTCTCCAAAAGTTTTGTCATGAGTGTACGACCGAATTAGCTTCTGAGAAGCTGTGTTAAAAATCTTTATCTTCTTATCCTATTAATACCCATAATTGAATTAGCAATCAAAAGACCTACTTCTGCAAATTATGAGTAAATGGCTAAACAGATGAAGAGAACTAATTGGATAATTGTAGTAAAATTTACATGGGAGGGCTTCCACAACCAACAACCCAACTTTGAACTGATGTGTACCATGGTTAACAAGTTACAAGCATATACTTTACCTGCCCAACTGTGACAACATTCTCACATGTCCAATCCACAGCCATGTCATAAACAGTTCCAAATTTTGAAGCCTTTTGACGATGTTGCTGTAAAATGTTATGACCATTTTCTGCTTGCACTACATCATGGAGAACTAGGAAACTGTATGAAAGAATCTTTATTTTAATCATAGGGGGAATCACATCGCATAAAAAGTATCAGGATTGACAGCTGGAGTGAAGAAGTGATGGCCATATAGAACAAGGGAATAAGCACACAACCAGAAGGCACAACTTAAAAAGCATGAGTGTAAAAAGTGTGGCCTAAAGGGGTGGACCAGACTGCTTTCAGACCAATTCAGATAAACTAAAAACTAGTAGTCTAATTTCAGCGCATTTATTACAGGTCCTACATACATGCTACATGTTTGAATTTCAAAATGATAATAATTGTGATGCACATTGCTACTGGTATAATGGTAATTTCAAATTTTCAACTGAAATGCATTGGTCCAATAGATGGCAGGTGGTTTATACCCAAAGAATGGAAAAAAAAATATAGTTGTCCTCACATAAATCATATTCACTCAATAAATACAGAACTACCCAACATAATCCGTGATTGATAGGATAGGAGCAATAATCAAGTAGGCATATGACATAACACATAACACATTGAAGAATGGTTTTTTTGTTTTGCCTTCAATGAATGTTTTCCCAGCTTGATAACGAGTGAATTAGAGAGTGTACGTTGAATCATGACTCAGTGGCTTGGTATTCGGTATGTGCTAACAGAAAGTTTCATAATTGTAGTATTAGTCAGATTTTTTTGAAATTTTTTGAACACTTGTTTTCTGGATAATTCAATCTTAAGATGTACCGCTTCAGTTTCCCAGTCTTGAATTCAATTGTTCAGCATAACTTACGTAATCTATTTTTCAATTTTAATTTGCATATGCTTTATGCTTTTGAAGCCAAAACTCTACTAGCATACCTATCCGCACTACAACTGAGGATCCTGCAACTGTTGCTGGTAATATTCACAGATGTCACTGCAGCTGAATGATCATCGATGCTGCCAATGAGATCAAAGTTTCTGCCAGATGTACCCAAAACGTCATTAACAAGCATAAACAGCCAACTTAGCTAGCCTAAAAATTTGCAAACCCACACCTGCCCACATCATACAGATGGATTATGCAATCTCGTCCCCCAGAAGCAAGAAAGTAGCTGTTTTTTGCAATGTCATCAGACATGTCCTGGCTAAAGCTTAATGTAAGAATCTCTGCATCATGAGCACCCTGAAATGATGTGGACAACATAAGTGACCATAAAAAGTAATGTGCAGAATACCTTCAGATATAGTTTACTGCAAGACAGTTTCAAAATGAACTCATGTGGAACTCAACCTGAAAACATGTGTAATCTGAAGTTTGGAGGTTATATATATGGAGATTTCCTCTGCAATCACCAGCAGCTAGATGCTTTCCATCTGAACTAACAGCGAGTGACCGAAATCCTGATTTTGAAAGATTTGCCTTAACTGCATCCCGTTCAAAAGTTCCTGCACTTACTGCAGCAATAGAAAGGAATGGTGCAACACAGTGAGACAAGGATAATCTAATAAACCTATATAAGTGAATTAAGATATTTTTGTCTAAAGTCATAAGCTACCTAGGTATGAAGAGCCCAATAGTTCCATCTTCGATGAATCACGCTCTTCAGCATCTTTTGATAAATCAGATTGCAAAGAGAGATCCCACAGCCTAATTGTACCATCAGCAGAGCATGTTGCAAAAGAAACTCCCCCAAAGCAACCTCGAGCAGTGCATGCTAGGGACGGATCATGGATGTTTTCACAGCATAGATTCTTGATATCCCATATGCATGAGGAATGTGAAACTAGCACAAAACATCTGGCAGGCTGGAAATTAAGGAAAGGATTTTCGCTTTTCAGCATTAACCAATATTAATTTACACGGCACCTTATGGCCTAGAGGATACTCGGAAAAGTTTTTTCTTCGTCAGCAACTAACTTATACAAACCTTGATAGCAAGAAGTTAATATATCGTGATCCATGAATAGGTAACCAAATTCATCATGATTATATTGACAAACATTTTTATTTACCTGATTCACATCATGGATGTCCCAGATGTAGAGACTATGATCTCCATAAATGACCACTGTAGGGTATGAAGTAGAGAATATGTAAATGTGAAATACAGGAATATATTAAATTTATTAAATTGAATATATAGCACTCACCAAGCTTTTCTAAGCCTGAAAACTGACATGCAACAGCATCAGGCAGAGCAAGCAGCTTTTGAAAATCCTGTTCAATAGCTATTTCCTCTGAATATAATATGTTGCCTAGGTATTCTAGAGACATGGGGGTAAATAATTGGACTGTTCCATTGTTGCAGGCACAAGCAACTAGCTTTCCGGATGTTGATAATGCAAAAGCTTTTTGGACCTGAAAATGATCATTACAAAATTGTGAAAACTTACAAGGAACTAACAACATAAGTATTAGTATTTCATAATCGTATTCAATATAGTACGGTTCACAACGGTTTCATCAGTTCTACTCTATTGTTAAGTGAAATTGCCGAATGCATTTAGAGTACATAATGTAAAAATAATAAGTGACAAAGACCATATAAACTGTGCACTTCAGATAATTCACAATCAGACCCAGAAATAACATTTATTCCATTCCAAGGCATAAATTATTAGGATAGCCTAAGTTATGGCCAAAATAGAAGTTTGCCATCTTAGAAACTAGAATCATCATAAGGAATTTCAAGCCTACACTTAGAACATTACTGCAGAGAAAATGTATTTTAAATATATATGCATGTTACTCATGAAACAAACTTTTATCCTCTGCCATTTCCTCTATTAAAAGATAAGTTTAACATGGTTTGACATATTATGAGATGATACAGACTGATATACCTTCAAAGTAACTGATTTCTTAAGTGACAAACGGGAATGAACAAGGTACAAAATTCCTGAAAACAGAAAGAAATGGAGATATTAATGAATTAATCATTTTGGTTCAAGAAATGCAAATGCCTCAAAATCTCGACAAAAATGCCAATCTTAGACTCATTCTGAACCAAATCAAACCTGAATTGGTCAATGCATAAATTGGAAGGCAATCACCAGCTTGTTTACAATTATCATAGCTGCTATTTTTCCACACAGAAGAAGCAATATATATACAAGAGCTTCCTTTATGAATAGCAAGATTTGTTGGCTTTTCATGTATCACTATTGATGCTGACCTGCCCTTTGTTCCATTTATTTGTGTACTTCTAGATGATCCAAGTACCCAAAATTTCAAGTGCTTTTCTCCAGCAGTTATGATTAATTTTGCATCCGATGAGAAGCTGACATTTGAGACAGTAGAGCAAGCTGAAGTTGCTTTAACCTTTGTTACTAGCTCACCACTTCGCCACTCCCAAAGGTAAATATACCCCCCAACCGATACCAAATGTTTCCCTGCAACAGAATACTATAAAATAAGTAAGAAGCAGTAGGTAATCAAATTAATTAAGAAAATCATATAGTTGGCAAAAGTGTAACCAACCATTAGGTGAGAAGCAGATGCATGCGACTCCATATAGATGACCTTTCAGTTCAGAGACAATGGACGAAGTAGAAGAATCCCATATTAGTACTGAGCTCTGGCTTCCTGCCTGCAAGACCTAGTTAGATTCTTGTTGGACGTGGTCTTTCTAAAGAAGCACCACCTTTGTACTAACATTCTCAAATAAACTGGAAGCTATATTTATTCACAGGTCATGAACTGTTTGCGGCGCACTCCTTCGTGTGAACAAGTGACCTTACAAACAGAATACTGCTACCATGATCAAATTAAAAGAGTTGATTCTCACCTCTCCAGCCGCAACAAAGTGCCCATCTCGTGACATAGCCACACAACTCAAAGGCTTTGGCAATCTATAAGACACCATTAGGTGTGACTGAGTACCTAAGTTCACATCATAAACAACCACTACGGAACCAGCCAAATAAGCACATTTGGAACTCAAGCCACTTGAAGCTAACCCATTGCCGTTTTTTGTTGTCAATCCGATTACCTCCTCCAAACCCAGCTGCAAATAAAGAAATAAGAATAAAAAGAATTCATTTAGAAATTAACTCTTAGTTTTGTAACAATATAAGTAGTCACAAGTCAGCACTACCGAACACGCAAATTATTAATTAGCAGATAATTTTGAACTCAAATTTATCACGAAACAAGGGTTTGAGGTTCTAAAATAATTCCACATTGATTTCTTTTATAAGAAAGATAAAAAAAAAAAAATTGGGGGGAATAAGTTCTACTCAGTCAGCAAACTTAAGGTGAAAGTTTTACTTAGCTCACAGTTTCTCCATCCTCGGGGAACAAACAATGTTAGAACTCGTGAACCAGAAATTCACAACTCACATTGCTTTATTTTGAGGGGCTTGAAAAATCAAAAAAGAAAAGAAAAGAAAAGAAAACCTTGAATGCAGCATCGTGTTTGTTGACTCTGTAAGAGGATTTCATTCTGAGACGAGAATGAAGGAATCCCTAATCAAGCTAATGGTCGCTTTTGAAGATCATCTTATTAAGCTTCGTGAATCAGAAACACTGAGCAGAGGGAGAGGCGGGAATTTTGCTCAAATCAAAACTAAAATGAAACTGTTGTCTTTTTTTTTTTAATTTAAAATTTTAAATGCAGAAAGAATATTTTGGCCGGTTTAACTTAATTAACAGAGAACCGGTCATTAGGTCGAATCGGTTAGATCTAAAAACCATATGAAAAAATTGGTTAAAAAATTGGTCGAATTGACGGTTAGTCAGTAAACCGACCAGTTTTTTAAAGGTCTCCCGGTCCGGTAATCCTCCCAAAACGGCGCCGTTTTGTGCTTTAGAAAAAAAAAAAAAAACCCAAAACGGCAAAACCCTGAAACTAAAGAAGGAAACCAACGCAGCCACACCCACTCACCCAGCATCAACTACCCTCTCCTCTCTGAAACTACACATTATCAAGTAAACCTAGCCCCCAGCACTGCAGCCCACCGCCCGCAGCCACCGCAATCTCTGCCGCCACTGCAGCCACGCAGCCCCCGCAGGCCGCAGGCACTGCAGCTCCCCGCAACCCCACAGCCACGCAGCCTCGCAGCGGCGCAGCCACCGCAGCCGCCACACTCACGCAGCCTCCACCGCCACCGTCGGAAGATCTGTCGCCGTCGTGGAAAACTGTGTCGCCGTGATTGGAAGCTCCCTCGCCGTCGTTTGGAAGCTCGTTGGCCGTCTCCTCTGTTCGAGCTCTCTTTCTCTCTCTCTCTGTCGCTGTTGTGTTTCTGTCACTTCCCTTCCTCCTCGCAGCCGGTGAGTACTGTGATAAATTAAATTGAGAACATTGAATAATGAGAATATTGAATGCCGTGTAATTTGTTAATTTTGTTCATAAAATTTCTGTTTGCTGTTCATAATTTTATTCATAATTTTGTTCATAAGCACGTGATAATTCTGTTGCGGAGTTAATTGACTTAATTCTATTCATAAATTTTTTGTTTGTTGAGTAGTTTTGTAAGCACTGTGATGAAAGTTTGTAAGCTGAGTTAATTTTTTTTGGAAAGCGCTGTGATATTTAATTAAGCTGGTTGTATCAATTGAATTTCGATCGAACTAGTGAACTGTTGAACTAGTGATTTTATTGGTTTATTGACTGATTCGATTTTTTGTAACTTTAGTATTATTTAATTAAATTTTTTTTGAAAAAATAACTTAATAAATAATTTATAAATAAATTATTTTGTGTTTGACTGTTTGTTTGTTTAGTTCTAAAAGTACTTATTTTAAAAAAATATGATAAAAAAATTTTTATTATAAAAAAAATTATTTTTTTTAAATTTTTTTATAAATACTTAAATAATTTTTTGAAAATTTATAATTTAATTTTAAAAATTATACTAAATATTAATATTATTATTTTTTATAAATTAAAAATTTAAAAAAATAACTTTTAAACATTTTCAAATGGAGCCTCAAGTCTTCTACTATATAATAAGGAGATAATATTAAATTTAATCTTCAAAATTTTAATTATTTTTTATTAGTCTCTAAATTTTATGAACATGATTTATGTTAATTTTTAAAATAATTTTTAATACATAAATGTTAATGAAACGCTCTTATGACTTATAAATAGTAGTACGCCACTTAAAATTTGACGTCGATTAGTTTTGGTATTTGGATAGTTTAAAAATGGTATTGATTAAAATTTTTCTTTTAAAACAAATGATATGATATTTTGAACTATTTGAATGGCAATCGATATTATTAATACGAGAACTTGTCCGAATGAATTTTATGAAAAGATTTTTTTGTAGTTATTTTTTTAATAGATTTTTTAAAAATAAAAAAATTTTATTTAAATATTTTATATAAAAAATATTTTTATTTATCAACTATATTTAGATATAATAATATAAAAATATTATTTATTTATTATATAAAAATTTTATTTAAATTTTTTTTAAATTTAAATTATAATTTAAAAAAAATGTTTTTTTTTTATATTTTAGTTCTTTTATTTTGTTATTAAAAATTTTTTAATATTAAAAAAATAAAAAGAAAATTTTAAAATTTTTAATTAATTTAATAAATACTGAATTATATTTATAAAATTTAAAGACTAAATTAATGCAAATAAAATTTAAGAGATTAAATTAAGATTTATATATAAGTTTTTTTTTTGTTGACTGATTTTTTTTTTTCTTGGTGGCTCTTTTGGTGAGTGATTTATACGTAAGTTTAGTTGACCAATTAAATATTAAAATGTACATTCTATTCTAGAATAAACAAAATTCACACATTCAATAACAACAACTTGCTACATTCCATTACAAATAAACCTTTCTTCTGTTTCCGTTCCAAGTTCGTGAGGATGAGGCTGTTGAAGGTTGCCACTTGCAATCTCAACCAATGGGCCATGGACTTCGATTCAAACACTCAGCGAATCAAGGACTCCATCGCTATCGCTAAACAATCCGGCGCCGTCATTAGGCTCGGCCCTGAGCTCGAGCTTGCTGGCTATGGTTGTGAAGACCACTTCTTGGAACTCGACACCGTCACACACGCGTAATAGCTTCACTCATTCCTTTTTCTATTTTTCTCTCTTTTCAATTAGAAAATGATGGAAATTGATTTGATTACGTTGTGAAGTATGCTGTGGTTTTGGTTTCCAGATGGGAATGTTTGAAAGATATCTTAGTTGGAGATTTGACGGATGGAATTGTGTGTAGCATTGGAATGCCTATTATCAAGGACTCTGAGCGCTACAATTGTCAGGTTCTTTGTTTGAATCGCAAGATTCTCATGATACGCCCAAAGATGTGGCTTGCGAACGATGGCAATTATAGAGAACTTCGATGGTTCACGGCGTGGAAGCCGAGAGATCATCTTGTCCATTTTCAGCTTCCCGGCGAGATAGCTGAGGCGTTAGGCCAGACATCGGTTCCCTTTGGTTATGGATTTCTGAAGTTTAAGGACACGTATGTTGCATAATCACAAGCTATATTTTTAAAGTGTTTATTAGTTTAGTTTTTCTTTAGGGTTATTTAGTGTGTTTACTTACAAATTCTAGATAATGTGTAAATGCATGTTAAGAACTAGTGTCTTCCAACTACTGTGTGTTTGTTCCAACTTCTGATTCGATGTTAATTTCAAAATTGTAGAGCTATTTCGGCTGAAGTTTGTGAAGAGCTGTTTACTCCAACTCCCCCACATTCTGAGCTTGCATTGAATGGGGTTGAAGTATTTATGAATGCCAGTGGAAGTCATCACCAACTTAGAAAGCTTGATGTTCGTCTTCGTGCTTTTATAGATGCCACTCACACTCGTGGCGGAGTATACATGTATAGCAATCACCAAGGATGCGATGGTGGCCGTCTTTACTATGGTAGAATATGTTTCTCTTAATACAATGATATAATGCTTTGAAGTTGGTGTCTACTGCATATTCTGGAGAATGAATACCTTCAAATATATGCAAGTTGATATATGGACATGTTAACTGTTATTTTAGCTTCTTTTCCAGCTTTTGGAGATTTTACTTATGTGGCCTTTTTGTTCATTTCTTAAAATTTACTCGTAACAGATGGCTGTGCTTGTGTTGTGGTCAATGGTGATCTCATTGCACAAGGGTCACAATTTTCTTTAAAGGATGTTGAGGTTGTGGTTGCACAAATGGATCTAGACATGGTATTTGTTGCATGACCTCCTACCTATAATGCATGCAATGCCATTTTAATCCTCAACTGTTGCCATTGGATTTGGTTCCATAACTCCATTTTTTCTATTGGTAGGTGGCAAGCCTAAGAGGATCTGTAAGTAGCTTTCAAGAGCAAGCAAGCTGTAAAACTAAGGTTTCTTCAGTGGAAGTACCATATAGTCTTTGTGTACCTTTTAATCTTAAACATCGTCTTTCCATTCCGCTAAAGGTAATGCACGTTGTACCATTTTGAGTTGCAACTTTTAGATAGTGTGACAATATTATTCCTTCAATTGCTCAGTTGCCAAGTTGCTAATTGAATATGATATATGCTTTACAGATCAAGTATCACTCTCCTGAGGAGGAAATAGCATTTGGACCTGGTTGCTGGTTATGGGACTATTTAAGAAGAAGCGGAGCATCTGGTTTTCTGCTTCCCCTTTCTGGTGGAGCAGACAGTTCATCAGTTGCTGCAATCGTTGGGTGCATGTGTCAGCTGGTTGTTAAAGGTACATTTGGATTGATGTCAAGTGCTGTTAGATTCTGATATACCTTCAAGGTTCTATCACCTGCCCAACTTGTGGCAGTATGTAGAAGCTATGTTAATAGTGCATACAAACAAATACTGCTTATTTAGGAACAAGAGTAAACCACCAAAAAACTCACCCAAAGTATTTTATCACTGGCAAAAATGTCTCCGAAATTTATTATTGACAAAAATATCCTCAAAGTATTTAAAAATGTGACAAAAAAATGCACATATATGAACTGAAATGTTCTACGGTAATGGAAAAGAACGATGTGACAAACGGATACTGTCAGAATCTCACTTGCCACATTGAATGCTCCGTTAGCCACGTCACATTTTTTCCAATTAACAGAGCAGGCCTTTGATCATGATTGGGCATTTTTGGCATGTTTTTAAATTATTTGAGGGCATTTTTGTTGATTACAAAATTCAAAAACATATTTGTCAGCACTAAAATAATTTGGGTGCATTTTTTGTGGTTTATCCTTAGGAACAAGCATACTATTCAACTGACCACTAATCAAACCTCTGTTAAGTACCACCAATAAAAAGATCTCAAGGAAGGGTGGTTAAGAGGTGATACATAATTAGATGATTATTGAATTGCTTATAGAATTGGGACTTTCATCAATATTGTACTTTTTCTTAGTTCTGTGTGTTTTGAATTCTTTCATTAAAACCAATCTGAAACAATTTCTAGCAATAAAATCAGGATGTCTATCTCTTTTCTCTTTTACATTTTTCAAACGTGGAAGAGGTGGAATAAACAAAACCTTGTAATTTATATGGTATTCATTAGTGATTCACTTCTGCCTGCAGAAATTGCAAATGGAGATGAACAAGTTAAAGCTGATGCAATAAGAATAGGAAACTACAAAGATGGACAATATCCTACTGATAGCAGAGAATTTGCCAAGCGAATATTCTATACTGTTTTTATGGGATCTGAAAACAGGTAAGTAATAAATTTAATGTCCTTCTGTTTTTCAATCTTTGTCTGTACAACTGAGTTTATATCTGCTATTTCTATAGATCCTCATCAATGTTTATAAAGATCAGTCTACTTCTGCTTCACTCACATGTTATCATAATGTTATAAAAAAAATAAATTTCCTTGCAGTTCGAACATGACAAGGTCACGGGCCAAGGTGTTGGCTGATGAAATTGGTTCATGGCACCTTGATCTTTCAATTGATGGAGTTGTATCTGCGTTTTTGTCATTGTTCCAAACACTTACAGGAAAGAGACCACGCTATAAGGTAAATGAAGCATGGACTAGTGAAATTATTTTAATCATAGCTAGCAAGTACCAGAACTCTGTGTTTTCATACACTTGAACTTCTGCACGAGAGTATGTTGATAATGAGATAAAATAAGTGTTACAAATATAAATATTCATATGTAGATCTCCATATTGATATTGGGACCTTGTTACTGACTGGTCAAACTGGCAGAAACTTAGTTTCGTTGCCAGTCTAACCATTTTTATCCTGACTAAAAGCTTGGAAATCTGATGTGTTTAATTGTTTATGTTTTCATGCTGTTATAGGTCAAATAATTTCTTTGTATGCCTTTACAGGTAGATGGTGGATCTAATGTTGAGAATCTAAGCTTGCAGAACATACAAGCTAGAATCAGGATGGTGCTCGCTTTCATGTTAGCATCACTATTGCCTTGGGTTCACAACAAACCAGGGTTTTATCTTGTCTTGGGGAGCTCAAATGTGGATGAAGGATTACGTGGTTACTTGACAAAGGTCTACACAGATTTCGATTATTACTTTCTGAATCGCTTGCTATTATTTCTCATTTTTGTGGTCCATTACACATCAGTTACCAAAGTTGATCTCTTTTACAGTATGATTGCAGCGCAGCAGATATAAATCCTATTGGTAGCATAAGTAAGCAGGACCTTAGGACATTCCTGCGATGGGCAGCCGTCCATCTTGGTTACTCATCTCTGGCGGAAATTGAAGCAGCTCCACCTACTGCTGAATTGGAGCCTATACGTTCTAACTACACTCAGGTATTACTTTGTTGTCTTATATCTTCCTGCACTGATCTTGAATCTCTTGAAGAACCCTTTCAGTTGTGTTTTTTTAATTGCAAACCATATTTGGTATGTGTTTTGTTGCCATATGGGATTTTTGTCAAGTGGAGGTGGTAATGGTGGAATATATCATTACAACAACATGGAGTTCATTAATTTAACTCATCATCTACTTCTATGTATCAAAATGAAATGTAATTATGAAATTTTCCCTAGATGAAGTACAAAGACAATATAAGAGGAAGAAGAGCTTAAATCAGCTTATAATAAAAAAATCTCAGGGAAATCCCCTTAATTTAGTCATTAAAGATCCTTTGGAAGACCTACTTTGCTTCATTTATTGTGTGCATCCAAATAAAAGCAAATAGTGTGTCCAAGAATGAATTCAATCCTATGACAATGTGAGAGCTTGAAAGCTATTATTCTTACCTCTTAGTGAAGTCTAGCGACAAGTAGTTGTGTTCTTCATTATCCCTTTTTAGCAATGCCATATTATGTTCTGCTTATTCGGTTTATATGCAATTATCTATGCAATGATAATTTATGTATAACTCAAGGTTTTAAAATATGTAAGCAAATACCTCATTCTTTGTTTTAAACAGCTTGATGAAGTTGATATGGGAATGACTTACGAGGAACTATCAGTCTATGGAAGACTACGGAAAATCTTCCGATGTGGTCCAGTTTCAATGTTCCAGGTATATCCCTTGCTTCTCCCTCCTGTCTTATTCATGTTCTTCTGCTACCTTTTACTGGTTTTTCAGTTCTAATTTTTCATCTCTGCATTTATGTTTGAAAAGAAAAGGTTAAAGATATGGTAATTCTGCCCGTAACCATCCCATAATGTAAAGTTTAATGGCCCAGAAATATGTAAAACAGTAAAAGCAGAATCTATTTGCAAGCCATTTGACAGGCCTCTGAAAGTGGTTTATTGTTCCTTAAGACTAAAAATTGTGGCAATTATTTCATGATAAAAAAAAAAGAGAAACATCACTGATATTTTCTTAGCAGAAATATTGATTTCTTTGCTTGGTACGATGAAACTCAAAGGAGAGTAACTTCTTGCATCATTAAATCAACGAATTTGGTTTGTTTGGTGGTTCAGCTATAACGTATAGTTTTTGTAATTTACTGTTGCAGAATCTGTGTTATAGATGGGGTGGAAGATTGACTCCATCACAGGTGGCCGAAAAAGTGAAACACTTCTTCAAGTACTATTCAATCAACCGGCACAAAATGACTGTCTTGACGCCTTCATATCATGCCGAGGTATGTAGTTTCTTGGGGTAGAGTTGTATGCCCTCGTACAAATCTTAATTGTATTCTTATAATTATGTTGGTGATGAAAAGTTTACCATTTTTCACTCAACTTGCAGAGTTATTCCCCGGAGGATAATAGGTTTGATCTGCGCCAGTTTCTCTATAATGTGAGATGGCCCTATCAATTTCGGAAGATTGATGAACTAGTGAGTGAGTTGGATGTGAAAGACATTGTTCAAGAAGGAGACCATGTAGCAGCTGTATCAGAAGGTGTTGGTGGGATGGGAGTTGCTGCAGCAGGTTCAGGCAATCCCAAAGTTGGATTCTAACTAAAATTTAACCAAACCAGGAATGAAACAACAGAATAAATTAGAAGTCTGCCTAGACAGAGATGTAGATTTCATCTTTCAAAAATTAATGTAAATTTTTTCCCACTTGATGTAGTCTATAGAGATGTATGAGTGGCTAAGAAACTCAGGTGTCTACCAAATTAATAAATTTAAATGAAAACTGTTCGGTCACCCATACTCATGTTTGTGAGATTTCTGTAAGAGAAACAATACCTCTATCATTTCGCTTCATCCTTTTTATTGTACAGTTTACTCTTGTGAGCAATGAAATTAATCCAACCTAGCATTTCAGCTTCTCTTGTTTATCTCCATGAGAATGCAGTTTAAAAAAAAAGGAAGAGGATGATGCTTTAAGAGAAAAAACCTTCAACAGTTGCAAGTTAGATAAACATGGATAGTTAAAGCTAATTATTAAAATAGAATATTTTTGTATACATATAACTCATATTATAATGCAAAGGACACATCTAGGAAGATTTAGCGTCATTAGGAGGCAGCTAATTATTGTTTGTAAAAATCGTGGAAGAATAGATTTCGATGAATTTGTAAAATTTCTGGAAAATTGCTTGTGCTGATTTTGTTTGTTCTTGTTTAAGTATTTTATAGAATATATTTTATATTTGAAATGCTTTGTATGAACTAAAATACTAGGAAGAAACAAAGATAGGAGTAAAGATAATTAGTTCAGAAAAGATCAAGGATTGGTTTGGTAAAATTCTATATAGTTTGTGTTTTTTAAAACGTATAAACTTTTTATTTTATGTTCAGTAAATAAAAAAAGTCATGTGCTTGTATTTACAGTTTTTGAAATATAAAGGTATTTTTGAAAGCACCTAAAATAAAATTTTTTAATATGGTTTATACATATTAAAATAAAAAGTCTAATATAACCTTATTCATTAATTAATATCCAAATTTAATTCTTATATTAATGTCTATTTAGTATTTTCAATTTTAAAAATTATTTTATCAAACGCATTTGTTGTTTGTGCTTATTGAAAATCATTTTTAATTTAATTTACCAAATATAAATGTTACAATTTTTAAAAAATTATTTTCTAAAAGCAAGTTTTTATAAGTAAAAGTTTTACTAAATCAAATCTAAGAAGATAAAAAAGAAATAGAAAATAAACATATTTCTAAAACGAACAAACAAACATTTTTTATGAGTCAAAATTTTGCGTTAAATAGAAGAATAAAAATTTCTATTTTAAAAATTCCCTCTCATCAAGTAAGGAAAGATTGTAAGACTATAAGAGAATTGCGAAATTCTATTTAAGGATTTCCTTCCATTTGATATAATTGATGACTTAAGAGTTGGAATAATGCAAACTCATCTTTTGGTTGATTATGATTAGCTCTTTATATTTGAACTTTGGTTGTATTGATCAAAATCTAAGTTTTCTATATAAATATTGTTTTGAGGGTTGTTTGAAACATTGATTTCTGTATGGCCCTTTTCAGTTGGCTGTAAATTTCTCTTCTCCTGACCGATCTGTTCCAATATCATTTCGGATTAAAATGAGATCGTTGGTGGCGAAATTTCGCTGGATTACCTTCCGATTGTACCTTAAAGCCATTCACCGCTTTAGCGCTTCCTTTCTAATCCGAACTCTTTCTCGAACTTCTAGAAGTAGGTCGAGCTCTTCCCTTTGAGCTTGGGAGTTAGTGTCTTCGTTGTAGAGGATCACTCTAGGGGATCCTTCTTCTACTTCTACGGGAATCATTGCCTCCATTCCGTAAGCAAGTCGGAAGGGTGATTCTCCGGTGGGAGAGTGTGGTGTTGTCCGATATGCCCATAGGACTTGCGGGAGCTCCTCGGCCCAAGCTCCCTTAGCGTCTTGTAGTCTCCATTTTAGCCCGGCCGGTATGACTTTGTTGGCAGCTTCCACCTGTCCGTTGGCTTGTGGGTGTTCCACAGAGGTGAACTGGTGCTTGATTTTCAAATCGGCTACCAGGTTTCTGAAGCCCGTGTCGGTGAACTGAGTGCCATTGTCTGTGGTGATGGAGCATGGGACCCCAAACCTTGTGACAATGTTTCTGTATAGGAACTTTCGACTTCTTTGGGTGGTGGTAGTGGCTAAAGGTTCAGCCCGATCTATTTTGTGAAATAGTCTATTCCTACGATGAGGAACTTGACTTGCCCTGATCCCTGGGGAAATGGTTCGAGGAGGTCGAGCTCCCACTTTGCGAATGGCCATAGTGAAGTGACGCAGATGAGTTCCTCGGGTGGTGCGGTATGGAAGTTGGCGTGCTTCTAGCATAGGGGGCATCTTTTGACGAATTCTGTTGCTTCCTTTTGCAAGGTCGGCCAGTAAAAACCAGCTCGAAGTACCTTCTTGGAAAGAGCTCGTGCCCCGAGGTGGTTGCCGCACATGCCACCATGGACTTCCTCTAGGACTTCCCTCGTAGTAGAGGTCGAGACGCATTTTAGGAGGGGTGTAGAGATTCCTCTCTTATATAGGACTTCGTGCACTATGGTGTAGTACTGTGCTTCTCGTACTAGCCTTTTTGCCTCCTTTTTATCTGCCGAGAGTGTCTCATACTTAAGATAGCTGATTATGGGGGTCATCCACCCTTGGTCCTGGTCTGATATGCTTAAGACCTTCTTTTCTTCCGAGGTTGACGAATTTTGTAGTGTTTCTTGGATGACGCTTTTATTGTTGCCCCCTGGTTTGGTGTTGGCTAGTTTTGAAAGTGCATCTGCTCGGACATTTTGTTCCCGAGGTATATGTTGGATCTCATATCCCATGAATTTTCCGAGCTGTTCTCTGGTCTTGTCTAGGTATTCCTTCATGGTGGGATCCTTGGCCTAGTAGCTCCCTTCTATTTGCGAGGTGAATACTTGTGAGTCGATGAAGATGGTAAGCTTTTGAGCTCCCACTTCCCTAGCCAGCTTCAAACCAGCTAGTAGGGCTTCATACTCAGCTTTGTTATTTGAGGCAGGGAACTCGAACCTTAGGGAGAGTTCGAGTTGGGTTTTCTGATCACTTTCTAGGATCACACCTGCTCCACTCCTAGCTTTGTTTGAGGAGCCGTCAACATAATGGTTCCATTCTATGGGGGTGCCCGGGGTGTCGGTGTACTCTGCGACGAAATCGGCCAGGTACTGAGATTTGATGGCTGTTCGAGCCTCATACTTAAGGTCAAATTCGGACAACTCAATTTCCCATTGTAGGATTCTTCCTGCTAAGTCAGTTTTCTGCAGGATACCTTTTATGGGTTGGTTGGTCCGTATTCTGATGGTATGGGCCTGAAAGTATGGCCGAAGCCGTTGAGAAAAAAGTATAAGGGCATAGGCAAACTTTTCTATCTTTTGATAGTTTAGTTCAGCCCCTTGCAGAGCCTTGCTGATGAATTAGATAGGTTGTTGCCCATTTTCATCTTTTCTGACTAGTGCCGAGGCTATTGCCCGACTTCCTATGGCGAGATATAGGAT
Source organism: Arachis stenosperma (assembly GCF_014773155.1). Classification (NCBI taxonomy): domain Eukaryota; kingdom Viridiplantae; phylum Streptophyta; class Magnoliopsida; order Fabales; family Fabaceae; genus Arachis; species Arachis stenosperma. Next base: position 111,329,668 of record NC_080380.1, on the reverse strand, counting down.
TAGTTCTTCACCGTCCCTGGGTCGGGTTAAGATAGGTGGTCACCCCAGGAATTTCTTGAAGTCTTGGAAGGCTTGTTCACATTCTGGGGTCCATTCAAACCTCTTTTCTTTCCTTAGTGTTGCATAGAAAGGGAGAGATCTCAAGGCCGACTCAGCTAGGAATCTAGACAGGGCCGCTAGTCTTCCATTTAGCTGCTGTACCTCTTTGACGCTGGTCGGGCTTTTCATGCTGAGTATGGCCTGGCATTTATCTGGGTTTGCTTCGATCCCTCTCTGGGTGAGCATGAAGCCCAAGAATTTGCCAGTTTCTACCGCGAAAGTTCACTTTGCGGGATTAAGTCTCATCCCAGGCTTTCTTATGGTATCAAACACCTCAGTGAGGTCGGATAACAACGTTTCCTCTCTTTGTGTCTTTACCAGCATGTCGTCTACATAAACCTCCATCAGCTTCCCGATGTGATTGGCAAAAACTTTGTTCATCAATCTTTGGTATGTAGCCCCTGCGTTCTTGAGTCTGAAGGGCATGACTACGTAGTAGTAGTTTGTTCTTGGGGTTAGGAATGGAGTTTTCTCCTGGTCGGGCTGATACATCGGAATTTGGTTATACCCCGAGTAAGCGTCCATGAAGGAAAGGTACTTGTATCCCGATGATGCGTCGACTAGTGCATCTATATTCGGGAGTGGGTAGGAATCTTTTGGGCAGGCTTTGTTGAGGTTGATGTAATTAGTGCACATCCGCCACTTTCTATTTGACTTTTTGACCAGTACGACATTGGCCAGCCATAATGGGTATTTTACCTCCCTTATGAACTCTGCCATTAACAAGGCTTGTACCTGTTCCTCTATAGCTTGCGATCTTTCTAGGCCGAGCTTCCTACGTTTCTGTTGTACTGGCCGAGATCTAGGGTATACTGCCAGTTTATGGCACATTAGTCCGGGATTGATGCCAGGCATGTTCGCAGCCTTCCATGCAAAGAGGTCGGAATTATCCTTTAGGAGCTTTGTTAGCAGCTCCTTTAGGTATCCTTTTAGATTCTCCCCTATGGTTGTTGTTTTGTCTCGAGTGTCTCCGATTTGGACTTCTTCGGTCTCACTTTTCGGTTGAGGGTGGAGTTCTTTGCGAGCTCGGATTCTCCCGAGTTCTATAGTATTGGTTTCTTTTCCTCTAGGGTCGCCTTTAAGGTTCAGACTTTTGTTGTGACAGCGTCGCACGAGTTTTTGGTCTCCTTTTATGGTGGCGATCCCTTCTGGGGTCGGGAACTTCATGCATAGGTGCGGAGTGGAGATCACTGTGGCGAGCTGATTTAGCATTGTCTGACCTATGAAGGCGTTGTACGCGGAGCTCACGTCGACTACGATGTAGTCTATGCTCAGCGTTCTAGACCGTGTTCCTTTTCCGAATGTTGTGTGCAGTGGGATGTACCCAAGTGGCTGGATTTGGGTGTCTCCGAGCCCAAATAAGCTATTTGGATATACTCTGAGCTCTTTCTCTTATAGGCTGAGCTTGTCAAAGGTGGATTTGAACAAGATATCCGCAGAGCTTCCTTGGTCTACCAATGTTCGGTGGAGATTGGCATTGGCGAGTATGATGGTAATGACCACGGGGTCATCATGCCCCGGGATGATGCCTGTGGCGTCGTCTTGAGTAAAGGTAATAGTGGGAAGGTCGGGCGACCTGTCCCCTTCTCCAACATGATACACCTCTTTAAGGTGTCTTTTTCGGGATGACTTAGAGATCCCTCCTCCTGCGAATCCTCTGTTTATCATGTGAATATGTCTCTCAGGGGTGTAAGGGGGACGTTCACCTCGTCTGACCTCTTCGTCCCTTCTTCTCTTTTTTGGTTCATCCGCTCTATTGGCTAAGAACAGATCTAGTCTCCCTTCTCGTGCCAATTTTTCTATGACATTGTTCTGGTCATAGCACTCGTTGGTAGAATATCCGTAGATTCGGTGGAATTCACAATACTCTGTTTGACTTCCTCCTCTCTTGTGCTTAATCAGGCGAGGGGGTGGGATCTTCTCAGTGTTGCATATCTCTCGGTAAACATCCACAAGGGGCACCCGAAAAGGGGTGTAGTTGTGGTACTTTCTGGGTTTCTTAGTAGGTTGATCTTTTTTTTTCTGGACTCTTTAAACTTGTTCCAAGGTGGGTAGGAGAATCCAGTCTTTGAGGTTTCTCCTAATCGGGAGTTCTCCTCCATATTGATGTACTTTTCCACCCGTTCTTATACTTCATTTAGAGATATTGGGTGTTTTTTGGATATGGAGTGGCTAAAGGGTCCTTCCCGTAGACTGTTGATGAGTCCCATAATCGCTGCTTCTGTAGAAAGGTTCTGTATGTCAAGGCATACTTTATTGAATCTCTCCATGTAATTGCGGAGACTTTACCGATTTCCTTGTTTGATCCCTAGCAGGCTTGGAGCATGCTTGGTTTTGTCCTTCTGGATGGAGAATCTGGCTAAAAACTTCTTGGCGAGGTTATCGAAGCTTCTGGTTGACCTTGGCGGCAGGCTATCGAACCACTTTATTGCCGTCTTGGTCAAGGTGGTTGGGAAGGCTTTGCAACGGGTTGCGTTTGAAGCATCTGTGAGGTACATCCGGCTCCTAAATTTGCTGAGGTGATGACTTGGGTCTGATGTACCATTGTATGGGGTCATATCTGGGGCTTTGAAGTCCTTTGGGACTTTAGCCTTCATGATCTCTTTCGTGAACGGGTCTTGGTCCTTGTGGGGGCTATCTTCACGGTTGGACCAAGCGATTCTAGCTTTGAGGTCGGCTTCGAGCTTTAAGAGTTTTTCTTCTAGCTCTCGACGCCGTCTTGTTTCTCTCCGGAGATCTTGCTTGGCTTTGCGCTGATGTTCGGCTTCGTGTTCGAGCTGTTTGAGGCGATCCTGATGTTCATGAATGGCATCTAAATTTCTGCGTTCTAAGTCTGCTTGTTTCCCTTGGACTAATGTGTGTCCTTTGGGGAGTTTGGTGTGGCATTTGTGTTTTTAAACGGTATTCCTTCTTACAATCCGGAGTTATGGTCATTGACAGGGTTACTTTCCATGTCGATGGGATGACTTCCAGGGTCCCCGGCAACGGTGCCAATATTTCGAGGGTTACCTGAAATAATGAGGTCAATCTCGGATGAGATCTTCTGGTGTGATCGGAGCTGTCGTGTCTGACTTGTTGGAGCTTGAGGTGCTGCTGGTCCTTGGTCACCGAAGGGTGGTGATATCTGCAAGAAACTCCGAAGCTTAAGTCAGCACGGGCTTTTAGCAGGTTTTTAGTAGAATTGGAATATGAGTTATACCTGGGTGCTCCAGTGTATTTATAGATGACCTTCCTTTGAGATAAGTTATTTATCTTATCTTTATCTTTTGTGGAAGAGATCTTTATCTTTTGGTCAACCACCTTCTGATGGACGGTGATCCTTTGTTTTTGGGCCTGCTTGGGCCCCTGTTGTGATCTTCCAAACTCTTTTGTGAAAAGGTTGGTAATGGACCAACCTTTAAAGAGGTCGGTTCATCTGCTTTAGGCCAACTCGGACCTTGTAGCTCGGACCGGTGTATGAACAACACCCGCTAGGAGAAGAGGACCCATTCATCGAAGATATCATGAGGGCTAAAGTTCCCAAAAATTTTAAGAGCCCTAATATGGACCTGTATGACAGGACGATTAATCTGAAGCACCACCTCAGTAATTTCAAAAGTCGGATGTACTTAGCCGACGCCTCGAATGCCACTCATTGTAAGGCTTTTCCGACGACTCTAACAAAAGCGGCCATGAAGTGGTTTGACGGCCTCCCCCCAAGGTCGGTAACCAGCTTCAATGATCTTTCACGCAAGTTCCTCACGCGATTTTCAATTCAAAAGGACAAGGTCAAGCACGCTTCTAGCCTGCTGGGAGTAAAGTAGGAGGTCGGAGAACCCCTGACGGAATACATGGAGAGATTCAATAAAGCGTGCTTGAAAATCCAAGATTTACCTACTGAAGCAATAATAATGGGTCTCGTTAATGGACTTCGAGAATGACCATTTTCCCAGTCCATCTCAAAGAGACATCCGACTTCCTTGAGTGAGGTACAGGAATGAGCTGAAAAGTACATCAATATGGAAGAAACCACCAGGTTACGAGAACCTAACTGCGACTAGGGCATCCCAGCCAATCAAAAGAAAAAGAGAGGGAGCCTAAGAAAAGGAAGAGATCGGGCCGGAAAGGCCCCAAAGATATCATTCCTACACTCCCCTACGAGTTTCCCTGGTCAATGTTTACAGAGAAATTTGCCATATTGAAAAGCTACCTCCCCCATGACCAATCAAGAACAAAAAGGGCGGGAGTCGCAATGAATACTGTGAGTACCAAAAGTTGTATGGACATTCCACTAATGATTGCTGCGACCTGAAAAATGTGATAGAAAGACAGGCCAGAGAAGGTCGGTTAGACAGATATCTTATGGAATGGTCAGACAATCATGGGAAGAGGAAAAGAGACGATGAAGGTCACGGACGAAGAAGTCCGCCCCCACAAACCCCTGAACGACACATTCATATGATATCGGGAGGCTTTGGAGGAGGAGGGGTGACCAAATCATCTCGAAAAAGACATCTGAAAGAATTTTACCAAGTCGGGAATGAAAGACCTGACCTTCCAACCATTTCCATCACCAAGGAAGACGGACAAGGAATTGTGCCTGGATACGACGACCTAGTAGTGATCACCATGATTCTTGCCAACACTTATCTACACAGAACTCTGGTAGACCAAGGAAGCTCGGCGAACATCCTGTTCAAACTAGTATTTGATAAATTGGGATTGGATGAGAAGGAGTTAAGAGCATACCCTGACACTCTCTTCGGGTAAGAAGACACTCCCATCAAACCACTGGGCTTCATCTCCCTACACACTACTTTTGGAAAGGGAATGAAATTCAAGACTTTGAGCATCGACTTCAATGTCGTCGATGTTGCTTCTGCATAGAACGCCTTAATAGGCAGAACCACCCTAAGTCAACTTGGAGTGGTGGTTTCTAGCCCCCACCTTTGCATGAAGTTTCCAACACAAGAAGGGATCGCCACCATCAGAGGAGATCAGAGGTTGGCGAGAAAATGTTATAATGAAATCCTTAACCTGAGAGGTAAGGGAAAAGAAGTCAATACCATTGAGCTAGAAGGAATCTGAGTCAAAGAAGAGATATAACCACAGCCTGAAGGAAAGACCAAAGAGGTGTGATGAGCGGATAATTTATACGCTTTTTGGCATTATTTTTAGGTAGTTTTTAGTATGTTCAAGCTACTTTTAGGGTTGTTTTCATTAGTTTTTATGTTAAATTCACATTTCTGGACTTTACTATGAGTTTGTGTGTTTTTCTCTGATTTCAGATAATTTCTGGCTGAAATTGAGGGACTTGAGCAAAACTCTGAAAAAGGCTGACAAAAGGACTGTTGATGCTGTTGGAATCTGACCTCCCTACACTCGAAATGGATTTTCTGGAGCTACAGAACTCCAATTGGCGCGCTCTCAACGGCGTTGGAAAGTAGACATCCAGAGCATTCCAGCAATATATAATAGTCCATACTTTATTCGGAAATTGACGACGTAACTTGGCGTTGAATGCCAAGTACATGCTGTTGTCTGGAGTTAAACGCCAGAAAAACGTCATGATCCGGAGTTGAACGCCCAAAACACGTTATAACTTGGAGTTCAACTCCAAGAAAAGCCTCAGCTCGTGGATAGATCAAGCTCAGCCCAAACATACACCAAGTGGGCCCCGGAAGTGGATTTATGCATCAATTACTTACTCATGTAAACCCTAGTAGCTAGTCTAGTATATATAGGACATTTAACTATTGTATTAGACATCTTTTGATCACTTTAGATCTAAAGAGCATCTTGGGACGATTAGTTCTCAGATCATGGGGGCTGGCCATTCGGCCATGTCTGAACCTTTTACTTATGTATTTTCAACGGTGGAGTTTCTGCACACCATAGATTAAGGGTGTGGAGCTCTGCTGTACCTCAAGTTTCAATACAATTATTATTACTTTCTATTCAATTCTCTTTTATTCTTATTCCAAGATATACGTTGCACAACACTTTGATGAATGTGATGATCAGTGACACTCATCATCATTCTCACCCTTGAACGCGCGTGACTGACAACCACTTCTGTTCTACCTTAGGCCGGGCGCATATCTCTTAGATTCTCCAACAGAATCTTCGTGGTATAAGCTAGATAGATGGCGGCATTCATGAGGATCCGGAAAGTCTAACCTTGTCTGTGGTATTCCGAGTAGGATCCTGGGAATCCGGAAAGTCTAACCTTGTCTGTGGTATTCCGAGTAGGATTCCGGTATTGAATGACTGTGACGAGCTTCAAACTCCTGAAGGCTGGGCGTGATGACAAACGCAAAAGAATCAATGGATTCTATTCCAACCTGATTGAGAATCGACAGATGATTAGCCGTGCTGTGACAGAGCATTTGGACCATTTTCACTGAGAGGATGGGATGTAGCTATCAACCAAGGGTGATGCCTCCAGACGATTAGCCGTGCAGTGACAGCGCATAGGACCATTTTCCCGAGAGGATTAAAAGTAGCCATTGATGATAGTGATGCCCTACGTACAGCTTGCCATGGAAAGGAGTAAGAAGGATTGAAGGAAGAGTGAGTAGTGAAGTAGAGTTTCAAGAGGAACACAGCATCTCCATACACCTATCTGAAATTCCCACTATTGATTTACATAAGTATTTCTATCCCTTTTTATTTTCTATTTAATTATTAATTTTCGAAATCCAAAATCAATTTAATCTGCCTAACTGAGATTTACAAGGTGACCATAGCTTGCTTCATACCAACAATCTCTGTGGGTTCGACCCTTACTCACGTAAGGTATTACTTGGATGACCCAGTACACTTGCTGGTTAAGTTGAACGGAGTTGTGTCCACACGTGCCATTACCATGATCTCTTTGGGGTATTTTTGATTTCATACAAATATAAAGAGACCAACTTTAAGGATCACAATTTCGTCCACCAAGTTTTTGGCGCCGTTGCCGGGGATTGTTCGAATATGGACAACTGACGGTTCATCTTGTTGCTCAGATTAGGTAATTTTCTTTTCAAAAATCTTTTTCAAAATTTTTCTTTTATGTTTCGTTTTTCTAAACTTTATTTTCGAAAAAAAATTACTAAAAATAAAAAAAAAATAGAAAATCATAAAAATAAAAAAATATTTTGTGTTTCTTGTTTGAGTCTTGAGTTAATTTTTAAGTTTGGTGTCAATTGCATGCTTTAAAAATTTTTTTTCTTGCATTTTTCGAAAATTCCATGCATTCAAAGTGTTCTTCATGATCTTCAGGTTGTTCTTGATAAGTCTTCTTGTTTGATCTTGATGTTTTCTTGTTTTGTGTCTTTTCTTGTTTTTCATGTGCATCTTTGCATTCATATTTTCCAAGCATTAAAAAAATTTTCTAAGTTTGGTGTCTTTCATGTTTTCTTTGCATCAAAAATTTTTTTCAAAATTATGTTCTTGATGTTCATCATGATCTTCAAAGTATTCTTGGTGTTCATCTTGACATTCATAAGCATTCTTGCATGCATTCATTGTTTTGATCTAAAAATTTTATGCATTGAGTATTTTTGTTGTTTTTCTCTCTCATCTTTAAAAATTCAAAAATCAAAAAAATATCTTTTCCTTATTTCCCTCCAAATTTTCGAAATTTTGGGTTGACTTGGTCAAAAATTTTTCAAAATTAATTGTTTCTTACAAGTCAAGTCAAAATTTCAATTTTAAAAATCTTATCTTTTCAAAATCTTTTTCAAAAAATCATATCTTTTTCATTTTTTTTATTTATTTTTGAAAATTTTAAAAATTATTTTTCAAAATCTTTTTCTTATCTTTTATACCATATTTTCGAAAATATACTAACAATTAATGTGATTGATTCAAAAATTTGAAGTTTGTTACTTTCTTGTTAAGAAAGGTTCAATCTTTAAATTCTAGAATCTTATCTTGTAGTTTCTTGTTAGTTAAGTCATTTTAAAAATTAAATCTTTTTTTCAAAATATCTTTTTATTAAAATTTTTATCTTATCTTTTTATCTTATCCTTCTCAAAATTTTATCTTTTTCAAAATTTGATTTCAAAATATCTTATCTAACTTCTTATCTTCTTATCTTTTTAAATTTTGATTTCAAATCTTTTTCAATCAACTAACTAACTTTTTTGTTTGTTTCCTATCTTTTTCAAAACCACCTAACTACTTTTCCCTCTCTAATTTTCGAAAATCTCTCACCCCTTTTTCAAAAATTCTTTTTAATTAACTAATTGTTTCATGTTTTAATTTTAATTACATATTATCTCTAATTTTCGAAAATTACTAACTCCTCTTTCAAAATTATTTTCGAAAATTCTCTTGTCTTTTCTTCTCCTATTTAATTATTTAATTACTAACACTTCTCTTCACCTCTCTTCATCCAGAAATCCGAATCCATCCTTCTTCATTCTTCTACCCCCTTCTTCTACTAACATAAAGGAATCTCTATACTGTAACATAGAGGATTCCTCTTCTTTTCTTGTTTTCTTCTCTTTCATATGAGCAGGAACAGGGAAAAAGGCACTCTTGTTGAAATTGATCCAGAACCTGAAAGGACTCTGAAGAGAAAATTAAGAGAAACTAAATTACAACAATCCAGAAACAACCTTTCAGAAATTTTCGAACAAGAGAAGGAGATGGCAGCCGAAAATAATAATAATGCAAGGAGAATGCTTGGTGACTTCACAAAGCCAACGTCTAAGTTTGATGGAAGAAGCATCTCCATTCCTGCCATTGGAGCCAATAACTTTGAGCTTAAGCCTCAACTAGTTGCTTTAATGCAACAAAACTGCAAGTTTTATGGACTTCCATCTGAAGATCCTTATCAGTTTTTAACTGAGTTCTTGCAGATCTGTGAGACTGTAAAGACAAATGGAGTTGATCCTGAAGTCTACAGACTCATGCTTTTCCCTTTTGCTGTAAGAGACAGAGCTAGAATATGGTTGGATTCACAACCTAAGGATAGCCTGGATTCCTGGGATAAGCTGGTCACAGCCTTCTTGGATAAATTCTTTCCTCCTCAAAAGCTGAGCAAGCTGAGAGTGGATGTTCAAACCTTCAAACAAAAAGATGGTGAATCCCTCTATGAAGCTTGGGAAAGATACAAGCAGCTGACCAAAAGATGTCCAGCTGACATGTTTTCAGAATGGACCATATTAGATATATTCTATTATGGTCTATCTGAATTTTCGAAAATGTCATTGGACCATTCTGCAGGTGGATCTATTCACCTAAAGAAAACGCTTGAAGAGGCTCAAGAACTCATTGATATGGTTGCAAACAACCAATTCATGTACACTTCTGAGAGGAATTCTGTGAATAATGGGATACCTCAAAAGAAAGGAGTTCTTGAAATTGATACTCTGAATGCCATATTGGCTCAGAACAAAGTGTCGACTCAACAGGTCAACATGATCTCTCAAAATCTGAATGGATGGCAACATGCATCCAACAGTACTAGAGAGGCAGCTTCTGAAGAAGCTTATGATCCTGAGAACCCTGCCATGGCAGAGGTTAATTACATGGGTGAACCTTATGAAAACACCTATAACTCATCATGGAGAAATCATCCAAATTTCTCATGGAAGGATCAACAAAAGCCTCAACAAGGCTTTAACAATGGTGGACGCAATAAGGTGAGCAATAGCAAGCCATATCCATCATCTTCTCAGCAACAGACAGAGAATTCTGAACAAAACACCTCTAATTTAGCCAATCTAGTCTCTGATCTGTCAAAGGCCACTTTCAGTTTCATGAGTGAAACAAGATCCTCCATTAGAAATTTGGAGGCACAAGTGGGCCAGCTGAGTAAGAAAGTCATTGAAACTCCTCCCAGTATTCTTCCAAGCAATACAGAAGAGAATCCAAAAGGAGAATGCAAGGCCATTGATATACTCAATATGGCCGAATGCACAAGGGAGGAGGAGGACGAAAATTCTAGTGAGGAAGACCTCCTGGGACGTCCCTCAAGCAAGAAGGAGTTTCCTATTAAGGATCCAAAGGAATCTGAGGCTCATATAGAAACCATAGAGATTCCATTAAATCTCCTTCTGCCATTCATGAGCTCTGAAGACTATTCTTCCTCTGAAGAGGATGAAGATGTGACTGGAGAGCAAGTTGCTCAATATTTAGGAGCTATCATGAAGCTGAATGCCAAGTTATTTGGTAATGAGACTTGGGAAAGTGAACCTCCCTTACTCATTAGTGAACTGGATACATGGATTCAGCAAATTCTACCTCAAAAGAAACAAGATCCTGGCAAGTTCTTAATACCCTGTACCATAGGCACCATGACCTTTGCAAAAGCTCTGTGTGATCTGGGGTCAGGGATAAAAATCTTATGCCACTCTCTGTAATGGAGAAGCTGGGGATCATTGAGGTACAACCTGCCTTGTTCTCATTACAAATGGCAGACAAGTCATTGAGACAAGCTTATGGAATAGTAGAGGACGTGCTAGTAAAGGTTAAAGGCCTTTACATCCCTGCTGATTTCATAATCTTAGACACTAGGAAGGAAGAGGATGATTGCATCATCCTTGGAAGACCTTTCCTAGCCACAGCAGGAGCTGTGATAGATGTCAAGAGAGGTGAATTAGTCCTTCAATTGAATGGGGACTACCTTGTGTTGAAGGCACATGGCCATCCCTCTGTGACAAAAGAGAGTAAGCATGAAGAGCTTCTCTCAGTTCAGAGTCAAGAAGAGCCCCCACAGTCAAACTCTAAGTTTGGTGTTGGGAGGCCACAACCAAACTCTAAGTTTGGTGTTAAGATCCCATATCCACACTCTAAGTTTGGTGTTGGGACTACACAACATTGACCTGATCACCTTGTGGCTCCATGAGAGCCACTGTCAAGCTATTGACATTAAAGAAGCGCTTGTTGGGAGGCAACCCAATTTTATTTATCTAATTTTTATTTTATTCTATATTATTGTTATTTTGTATTTTATTAGGTACATGATCATGAGGAGTCACGAAAAAATCATAAAAATTAAAAACAGAATCAAAAACAGCAGAAGAAAAAAATCACACCCTGGAGGAAGCACAGGCTGGCGTTCAACGCCAGTAAGATGCATCTGGCCGGCATTCAACGCCAGAACAGAGCATCATTCTAGTGCTGAACGCCAGAAACAAGCAACATTCTGGCGCTGAACGCCAGGAATGTGCCCAGAGAAGAAAAGCTGGCGCTGAACGCCAGTAACAAGCATGAAACTGGCGTTCAACGCCAGAAACATGCTTTACATGAGCGTTGAACGCCCAGAATGTGCACCACACGGCGTTTAAACGCCAGAATGGTGTGCAAAGGCATTTTACATGCCTATTTGGTGCAGGGATGGAATTCCTTGACACCTCAGGATCTGTGGACCTCACAGGATCCCCACCTACCTCGCCCTCTCTCTCTCTCCATTCATGGTCATCCCTTCTGTTTTTCATTCACCACCTACATCTATCCACTTTTCCCCATACACCCCACCTACCTTTACAATTCAAAACCATTTTCCCACCCATTCCCACCCAAAATGGCCGAACATACACTCCCCCCTCTCCCTATAAATACCCTTCCATTCTACTTCATTTTCACACAACAAAACCCCATCTTCTCACCCTTGGCCGAACCATCACTTCCCCTTATCCACCATATTTTCTTCTTCTTCTTCTTCTCTTCTTTCTTCTGTTGCTCGAGGGCGAGCAATATTTTAAGTTTGGTGTGGTAAAAGTATAAGCTTTTTGTTTTTCCATTACCATCAATGGCACATAAGGCCGGAGTATCCTCTAGAAAAGGAAAAGGGAAGACAAAAGCTTCCACCTCCGAGTCATAGGAGATGGAAAGATTCATCTCCAAGAGCCATCAAGACCACTTCTATGATGTTGTGGCAAAGAAGAAGGTGATCCCTGAGGTCCCTTTCAAGCTCAAGAAAAATGAGTATCCGGAGATCCGACATGAAATCCGAAGAAGAGGTTGGGAAGTCCTAACCAACCCCATGCAACAAGTCGGAATCTTAATGGTTCAAGAGTTCTATGCCAATGCATGGATCACTAGGAACCATGATCAAAGTATGAACCCGAGTCTAAAGAACTATCTTACAATGGTTCGGGGGAAATACTTAGATTTTAGTCCGGAAAATGTGAGGTTGGCGTTTCACTTGCCCATGATGCAAGGAGATGAACGCCCCTACACTAGAAGGGTCAACTTTAATCAAAGGTTGGACCAAGTCCTAATGGACATATGTGTGGAAGGAGCTCAATGGAAGAGAGACTCCAAAGGCAAGCCAGTCCAACTAAGAAGATTGGATCTCAAGCCTGTGGCTAGAGGATGGTTGGAGTTCATTCAACGCTCCATCATTCCTACTAACAACCGATCTGAAGTTACTGTGGATCGGGCCATCATGATTCATGGCATCATGATTGGAGAGGAAGTAGAAGTTCATGAGGTCATCTCCAATGAAATCTACAAAATAGCCGACAAGCCCTCACCCATGGCAAGGCTAGCTTTTCCTCACCTTATTTGCCATCTATGTTACTCAGCTGGAGTCATCATAGAAGGAGACATTCTCATTGAAGAGGATAAGCCCATCACCAAGAAGAGGATGGAGCAAGCAAGAGAGACCCTTCACGGTTCTCAAGAGATGCATGAGGAAGCTCATCATCAAGAAACCCCTGAGATGCCTCAAGGGATGCACTTTCCTCCCAACAACTATTGGGAACAACTCAACACTTCCTTAGAAGATTTGAGCCACAATGTTGAACAATTAAGGGTGGAACATCATGAGCACTCCATCATTCTCCATGAAATAAGAGAAGATCAAAGAGCAATGAGGGAGGAGCAACAAAGGCAAGGAAGGGACATAGAAGAGCTTAAGAACATCATAGGTCCTTCAAGAAGAAGACGCCACTAAAGGTGGATTCATTCCTTGTTCTTTATTTCTTTCTATTTTCGGTTTTTAATGTTGTGTTTATCTATGTTTTGTGTCTTTACTTCATGATCATTAGTATGTAACCATGCCTTAAAGCTATGAATAAAATCCATTAATCCTTCACCTCTCTTAAAAGTAAAAAATGTTTTAATTCAAAAGAACAAGAAGCACATGAATTTCGAATTTATCCTTGAATTTAATTTAATTATATTGATGTGGTGACAATACTTTTGTTTTCTGAATGAATGCTTGAACAGTGCATATGTCTTTTGATCTTGTTGTTTATGAATGTTAAAATTGTTGGCTCTTGAAAGAATGATGAACAAAGAGAAAAGTTATTGAGGATCTGAAAAATCATGAAATTGATTCTTGAAGCAAGAAAAAGCAGTGAACAAGAAGAAGCTTGCGAAAAAAAAAATAATGGCGAAAAAAAATATATAGAAAGAAAAAGAAAAAGAAAGCAGAAAAAGCCAATAGCCCTTAAAACCAAAAGGCAAGGGTAAAAAGGATCCAAGGCTTTGAGCATCAATGGATAGGAGGGCCCAAGGAAATAAAATCCAGGCCTAAGCGGCTAAATCAAGCTGTCCCTAACCATGTGCTTGTGTCATGAAGGTCCAAGTAAAAAGCTTGAGGCTGAGTGGTTAAAGTCGTGATCCAAAGCAAAAAGAGTGTGCTTAAGAGCTCTGGACACCTCTAACTGGGGACTCTAGCAAAGCTGAGTCACAATCTGAAAAGGTTCACCCAGTTATGTGTCTGTGGCATTTATGTATCCGGTGGTAATACTGGAAAACAAAGTGCTTAGGGCCACGGCCAAGACTCATAAGTAGCTGTGTTCAAGAATCAACATGCTTAACTAGGAAAGTCAATAACACTATCCGAAATTCTAAGTTCCTAGAGAAGCCAATCATTCTAAACTTCAAAGGAAAAAGTGAGATGCCAAAACTGTTCAGAAGCAAAAAGCTACAAGTCCCGCTCATCTAATTATAATTAATATTCATTGATATTCTAAAATTTATAGTATATTCTCTTCTTTTTATCCTAATTGATTTTCAGTTGCTTGGGGACAAGCAACAATTTAAGTTTGGTGTTGTGATGAGCGGATAATTTATACGCTTTTTGGCATTGTTTTTAGGTAGTTTTTAGTAAATTCAAGCTACTTTTAGGGATGTTTTCATTAGTTTTTATGTTAAATTCACATTTCTGGACTTTACTATGAGTTTGTGTGTTTTTCTGTGATTTCAGGTAATTTCTGGCTGAAATTGAGGGACTTGAGCAAAACTCTGAAAAAGGCTGACAAAAGGACTGCTGATGTTGTTGGAATCTGACTTCCCTGCACTCAAAATGGATTTTCTGGAGCTACAGAACTCCAATTGACGCGCTCTCAACGGCGTTGAAAAGTAGACATTCAGAGCTTTCCAGCAATATATAATAATCCATACTTTATGTGGAAATTGATGACGTAACTTGGCGTTGAACGCCAAGTACATGCTGCTGTCTGGAGTTAAACGCCAGAAAAACGTCATGATCCGGAGTTGAATGCCCAAAACACGTTATAACTTGGAGTTCAACTCCAAGAAAAGCCTCAGCTCGTGGATAGATCAAGCTCAGCCCAAACATACACCAAGTGGGCCCCGGAAGTGGATTTATGCATCAATTACTTACTCATGTAAACCCTAGTAGCTAGTCTAGTATATATAGGACATTTAACTATTGTATTAGACATCTTTTGATCACTTTAGATCTAAAGAGCATCTTGGGATGATTAGTTCTCAGATCATGGGGGCTGGCCATTCGGCCATGCCTGAACCTTTTACTTATGTATTTTCAACGGTGGAGTTTCTGCACACCATAGATTAAGGGTGTGGAGCTCTGCTGTACCTCAAGTTTCAATACAATTATTATTACTTTCTATTCAATTCTCTTTTATTCTTATTCCAAGATATACGTTGCACAACACTTTGATGAATGTGATGATCAGTGACACTCATCATCATTCTCACCCATGAACGCGCGTGACTGATAACCACTTCCGTTCTACCTTAGGCCGGGCGCATATCTCTTAGATTCTCCAACAGAATCTTCGTGGTATAAGCTAGATAGATGGCGGCATTCATGAGGATCCGGAAAGTCTAACATTGTCTGTGGTATTCCGAGTAGGATCCTGGGAATCCGGAAAGTCTAACCTTGTCTGTGGTATTCCGAGTAGGATTCCGGTATTGAATGAATGTGACGAGCTTCAAACTCCTGAAGGCTGGGCGTGATGACAAACGCAAAAGAATCAATGGATTCTATTCCAACCTGATTGAGAATCGACAGATGATTAGCCGTGCTGTGACAGAGCATTTGGACCATTTTCACTGAGAGGATGGGATGTAGCTATCAACCAAGGGTGATGCCTCCAGACGATTAGCCGTGCAGTGACAGCGCATAGGACCATTTTCCCGAGAGGATTAAAAGTAGCCATTGATGATAGTGATGCCCTACATACAGCTTGCCATGGAAAGGAGTAAGAAGGATTGAAGGAAGAGTGAGTAGTGAAGTAGAGTTTCAAGAGGAACACAGCATCTCCATACACCTATCTGAAATTCCCACTATTGATTTACATAAGTATTTCTATCCCTTTTTATTTTCTATTTAATTATTAATTTTCGAAATCCAAAATCAATTTAATCTGCCTAACTGAGATTTACATGGTGACCATAGCTTGCTTCATACCAACAATCTCTGTGGGTTCGACCCTTACTCACGTAAGGTATTACTTGGATGACCCAGTACACTTGCTGGTTAAGTTGAACGGAGTTGTGTCCACACGTGCCATTACCATGATCTCTTTGGGGTATTTTTGATTTCATACAAATATAAAGAGACCAACTTTAAGGATCACAATTTCGTCCACCAAGGTGCAGATCAGAAAAAATGTTGGAAAAAACACCTCATAGGAGCTAGTCTAACGAAAGATTTGAAGCAGAAACTGACACAACTCCTACAACAAAATTCCGATCTCTTCGTTTGGAAAGCTTTCGACATGCCTGAGATAAACCCTGAACTCATGTTGCATAAATTGGTTGTGTATCCGAGGTCTCAACCCGTTCAACAAAGAAGTAGGAAGCTTGGTCCTGAACGAGCTTAAGTGCTCGAAGACCAAGTACAAACCCTCTTAGAGGCAGATTTCATCAGAGAGGTCAAATATCTGACCTGGCTGGCAAATGTGGTGCTAGTCAAGAAGCAAAACAACATGTGGAGGATGTGTGTTGATTACACCGACCTCAATAAAGTATGCCCGAAAGACCCATATCCCCTTCCAAATATGAATGCCCTAGTAGATTCCAGCTCGGGATATCAATACTTGTCGTTCATTGACGCACACTCAGGATACAATCAAATCCCGAAGTACAGGCCAGATCAGGAGAAGACATCTTTCATCATACCCAGCGTAAATTACTGCTACGTGGTCATACCCTTCGGATTAAAAAATGTAGGAGTCATATACCAAAGGTTGATGAATAAGGTATTTGCACCTCACCTTAGGGGTCTAATGGAAATATATGTAGACGATATGCTAATAAAAATCAAGAATGAGGCCAGCCTCTTGACCGACCTCTCATAAGTCTTCACCACCATAAGGGCGCACAGGATGAGATTGAATCCCGCAATGTGCACCTTTACAATAGAGGCCAGAAAGTTTCTAGGGTTCATGCTAACACAAAAGGGGATAGAAGCTAACCCCAACAAATGTAGGGCAATCCTATAGATGAAAAGTCCAACTTGTTTAAAAGAAGTCCAGCAGCTGAATAGACGACTTGCAGCTTTGTCCAGATTCCTAGCGGGATCGGCATTAAGATCCCTTCCACTAATGCCAGTTTGAATGGACTCCTGAATGTAAAGAAGCTTTTCAGGAGTTCAAAAGGTTTTTAAGCCAACCTCCTATTCTTACCTGACCTAAAATTGGAGAAGAACTCATCTTGTATTTGGCAGTCGCCAAGAAGGCTATATCGTCAGCATTAATACGAGAAGATGAGGTCGGGCAGCATCCCGTCTACTTTACCAGTAAAGTTCTACAAGGCCCTGAGTTAAGGTATCAAAAACTTGAAAAGTTTGCGTATACCTTAATAGTAGCGTCTAGAAGACTTCGGCCTTATTTTCAAGCTCACACAATAAAATCTGAACAAACCAACATATGAAGCAAATCCTTTTAAAAGCAGATGTTGTGGGTAGAATGGTTCAGTGTGCTATAGAGCTATCGGTGTTCGACCTGAAGTATGAAACTCGGACAGCAATTAAGGTTCTGTGCCTGACCAACTTCATGGCAGAATACGCAGGAGATCAAGAGGAGGCCTCCACAACCTAGGAATTGTATGTAGATGGCTCCTCCAAAGTTGGAAGCGGTGCGGGCATAATACTAGCTAACTCGGAAGGAACTCAAATAGAAGTCTCCTTAAAATTTGAGTTCCCGGCCTCTAACAATCAGGCAGAATATGAAGCCATGATTGCCAAACTAAAGTTAGCTAAGGAAGTCAGAGCAACCAAAGTAGTAGTCCTCAGTGACTCTCAAGTCGTGACTTCTCAGATTAATGGAGAGTATCAGGCTAAAGACCCAAACATAAAAAGGTACTTGAAAAAAACTATGGAGTATATTCGACGATTTGCTAAAACCGAGGTGTGACACATAACTCGGGAGCATAACAGCAGAGTTGACGCCCTTTTCAAGTTAGCAAGTACTAAACCAGGGGAAAACAACAGAAGCCTGATTCAAGAAACTCTCCAAGAACCCTTAGTCATGAAGACAGAAACTAAGCTACATGTCTTAGAAGTTTTTGGATTCGACCTCGGATGGATGACTCCTCTGATCAAATACTTAAAATTTGATATTTTACTGGAGGAACAAAAGAAGGCCAAAAAGATTTGAAGGGAGGCACAGAATTACACATTGGTAAAAAGCGTCCTCTACGGAAGAGGAATATCTACACCGTTGTTAAAATGCGTCCCAACTTCTAGGATAGAGGAAGTGTTGGATGAAATACATAACGGCATATGTGGCAACCATCTCGAGGCAAGATTTTTAGCCAGAAAAGTTATCCGATCTGGATTCTTCTGGCCGACTTTATAGAAAGATGCCAGCAACTTCGTGATAAAGTGTCAACCATGCCAAATGCATGCCAACTTCCATGTCGCTCCTCCAAAAGAATTAATTAGTATAACTTCTCCATGGCCTTTTGCAAAATGGGAACTGGACCTACTTGGGCCTTTTCCTCAGGCGCCTGGACGAGTTAAATATCTCATAGTAGGAGTAGACTATTTTACAAAATAGATAGAAGCAGAACCACTAGCTACTATTACGACACAAAGAAGTCAGA
Organism: Arachis stenosperma; assembly: GCF_014773155.1. Classification (NCBI taxonomy): domain Eukaryota; kingdom Viridiplantae; phylum Streptophyta; class Magnoliopsida; order Fabales; family Fabaceae; genus Arachis; species Arachis stenosperma. Next base: position 111,311,320 of record NC_080380.1, on the reverse strand, counting down.
AATTCCTGTACAAAAACATTATCACCCGATTTGGAGTCCCATACTCCATCACGACTGATAATGGTACACAATTTACTAACTCCGCATTCAGAAGCTTTGTGGCGAGCATGAAAATCAAACATCAGTTCACCTTGGTCGAACATCCCCAGGCAAATGGGCAAGCAGAAGCGGCCAACAAAGTTATACTGGCAGAACTTAAGAAAAGACTTCAAGAAGCAAAGGGAGCTTGGGCGGGAGAGCTTCCTCAAGTATTATGGGCTTACCAAACTACACCTCATTCTACTAGTGGAGAGACACCCTTTCGAATCGCTTATGGCATAGAAGCCATGATTCCCGTTGAAGTCAACGAGTGAAGTCCAAGGGTAAAATTCTATGATGAAGTCGGTAACATTCAAGCACACAAGGAAGAACTCGAGTTGCTCTCAGAAGTCTGAGAAAAAGCCCAGATAAGGGAAGCAGCGCTGAAGCAAAGGATGACAAATAAATACAATAAAAAATTCATTCGAAGAAGCTTCGCCCTAGATGACTTGGTTTTAATCCGAAATGACATCGGCGTAAAATAGTCGGGCGAAGGGAAGCTCGCTGTAAACTGGAAGGGACCCTACAAAATAATTGAGGTCTTAGGAAAAGGATACTATAAGGTGTTCAACATGGGAGAATCCGAGCTTCCTAGGTCATGGCACGCCTGCAATATGAAGAGATATTATAGCTAGAAACGAACATCACTCCGTGATGTACTCTTTTTCCCGACTTCATGGTTTTTCCCCGAAAAAGGGTTTTCTTGAAGGGGGTTTTAATGAGGCATCACAGCGAGGGCTAGGGGGTAGAAATTCCAACCCCTTAGTAGCAAAAGCATCCTTGTAAAGCTATATTACATTTAATAATAACATCTCTTTTTCTCTATCTTTTTATTTTTTTTCTTTAAAAGTTTCCATTACTACAATACACACCAACTTAAGCTCGAAAAAGCGCAAACATTCATCGACCGACCTACGTGGTCAGCAAGATAAAGCGACGAGGTACAAGTCGGTGTAAAGAGGTTATAAAAGTCGTTCATGACAAGCTCGAACATGATATAGCTAACGACTTACAAGTCGGAAAGCCTGAGCAGAATAAAATGCATCGCAAAAATAACCTAAGTTACGATTCAAAAAATAAAGCAAAATTGAACGTAGGTAAACAATGTAAATGGAAAGCTAGAGGCATGAAAGTCCCTCAAAAAGTTGAAGGTATAGGGGTTCTTACAAAACCCTCACCAAACGTCATTACAAGAATAATAAAAAAGCTACATTGTTAAAGGTCCTATTCAAAAGGATCAGAAATAAAACTTTTGTTTAAAAACCCTATTAAGGGTTAAAAGTTAGCAGCCATCCACAAAACACACGAAACATCAAAGATAAAGTGTTCAAAAAAGGTCCTACAAACTGGGCCTTATGAGCAACATCTAATAGAACCAATAAGAGGATTGAATCACAATCAGGAGAGGTCAGGTTGGTCACAGATGTCGGAGGAACAGGAGGGTTCCCTTCAGCAGCAGAGGTCGGAACATCCCCAGGTTGAGCAGACGAACTTGGCAGGAACCCCTAAGATAAATCAGCTTCACGAGGAGGGGACTTCACTAAACGCTGACCAGCTATTTTTAACTCAGACTTGGTAGGAGGACGAGGGGGAGACACAATTTTTCCATCAATAACAACTTTGTCAGGGTGAAGAGGTGACAACTCCAAGTCGGGAGCCAAAACTCGGACCTGCTCTTTTAACACCTCAAACACCACCTCGATGCCTTCAGCCACGGACTCTTTCAAGTCTTGATACCCCTCCCTAAGCCGATCCAGCTCCACCCTAAGCTATATTTTTTTAGTAAACAAACACACGTAATTCTGCTCAGCCTTCTCTTTAAAACCCTCAGCCATAGCCAAAGAGCCCATCAACTGCTTCTCCCTCTCGCGAGACTTGGAAAGCGCCTCCTTCAGTTGATCCCTCTCCTCCGTCAGCCTCTTCTCATCCTCACGGAACATGGCTAGTTGACCCTCAAGAGCCTCTAAAGAACGCTGGGTAGCGTTCAGATGAGTCTTTTCAAGTTCCTTGAGCAGAGAAGTATAAACCCCAGTAGTATGAATTCTTCCCCGGATTAAAATTTGGAGATGGTTTCTAAGGAAGGTATCATCCATAGCAATAGTACAATGCAGCAGGATATGCCTTTCATAGAAGTTCACCCCGTTAAAAATAGAATCACCACTATTGGAGATACCAGACTCTGAGGTTTTCCTCTTCTTTGAAACGGGCTCCGAGGTGGGAAGAACTGGAGGGGTAGGTACAAAAGGGGAGGAGGAGGAGGAGGAGGAGGAAGAGGTGTAGGAAGATCTGCTGACTTGGCCAAGCCGGAGGAGGTCTCCCCCAAATATGGCTTCAGAAGAGGAGAAGTAGTTGATGTTCTGCCTTCTTGCAATTGAGCAGCTCGGGCCCGGGCGTTTCTCTTCGCCTCTTGAACTTTTTGGTACGCTTTAGATCCACTTTTCATTTTTTCTACAAAAAGAAAAGAGGCAACATCAGTGAATAAGTCAGAAAAGGCAAAGAGTCATCCACGAAACAAAAAAGTAAATACTACCTAATTCAGTACAAACATAACTCGGAGTTCCAAGGAGGAACTTTTTTGTATCGAGATTTGGAGCGCGCCCCCAAGCTTCTCGATAGAATTCAACTACAGCCTCTTCGACCTCATCCAAATCTACCATATGGTACTTTTCGACAGAGGCTGCCTCTACCCAGTATAAGGGAAAACGAGGCTCATCATTTTCAGTAAGAAAGAAAGGATGGTGATCTTCTACAACTCAGACGTTGAAAAAGAAATTTTTAAAATCATGGAATGATTCATCGAAAATAAAAAATTCTTTCCGACACTGGATGGCACGGAAAGAGACCCGCTGTTGCTTGTTTTTAGACGAAGCATTAAAATGCTTGGTAAGATGAAAAAGAAAGAGATCTTCAGAGAAATCAAGAAATCAAGCTCGCGACTGACAAGCTAGTAAATCTTCATAAAATCCAAGAGTTAGGATGAAGTTGTGAAGGAGCAACTTGGCAGTAAGAAAGAACCTCCGTTTCGAAATCAGAGAAAGAAAACGTCACCCCCGGCCTAGTAAAAAGGCAGTCATACATAAAAATAAAAAGGGGATGTAAATTAACCATTTTGCCAAAACAGACTCAGTCCTCTAAATCAGGGGCAACTAAGTCATATTTGACCTCATCCTCCCCAGCATCACAGAGCCTATGGTGTTTTCGAAATTCATCAACAAAAACACTATCTACCAAAGGAACCTCACAAAGGACAGAGGCATCTACCCATCTTAACAGATCTTCGGGAACCCTCGAGGACATTTTTTGAACAGAAGGGCGAGACATAAGGAATGATATACCTACATTACGCAAAGAAAAAAAATCATCAAAAATAGAGTCGCATGAGAAAAATTTTCTTTAGCAAAACAGGAACTGTCAGCAAAATCATAAAAGAAACAGCCTTTCGGAAAAATACGTAAAGTCTCTAAAGTTTCCTACCTAGTACGATGGCAGAAACTATAATAAACAGCACAATAAAGCCTACCCAGAATCTCCTATCCAAACTTCTCAGTTCTCTTGACAGAAATAAAAGAATCACCGTACAAACAAGAAAGGAAGAAAACAGAGAAACTAACCTTTTTAAGGAAAAGAAAGCTGTCGGTGGAGAATAAGGCAAGCAAGGCACCAAAAACTAAGAATACAGAACGCAGAGCGCTGAGTCGAAGGAAAAAGGGAAGTATACCCAAAGAGAAGACGAAAAAGGAGAGAAGGAAAGAGAGGGAAAGTATTTATAAGATCTTAGGGGCACAATAGTAAATTAGCCCACTCATTAAAAAGGTGCGCCATTTGATGCGTGAGCATCTTTCCTATCTTTTCCTAGTGAATTTGCATCTAATTTATTGAGTTTAATAAAGAATTAATTATCTTTTAGCCAATATGGACGCTACTTTGAGTCTTTTGCAATTTTGTTTATTTTAGGTAGCATTCGGCTGGATTTGATAGAGTTTCTGTAGCACAAGAATCAAAGGAGATGGCAGTAAGGAGCGACGTGTATGCATGACCGACGCGTGCGCGTGATTTGGAGCTTTCCATGGTGATGCGTGCGCGTGACTGATGCGTACGCATGATTTGAAGAATTGCACAGCGACGCGTGAGCGTGACCGACGCGTTCGCGTGACTTGTGAAAAAGACCATCGACGCGTACGCGTGATTGATGCGTACGCGTGACATGCGCCACGTGCGGAAAATACAGAAAACACTTGGGCAATTTCTGGACGGCTTTTGACCCAGTTTTTAGCCCAGAAAGTACAGATCAGAGACTACAGAGTGAAGGAATCAAGTGGTCCCTAATGAGCGGATAATTTATACGCTTTTTGGCATTGTTTATAGGTAGTTTTTAGTAAGTTCAAGCTACTTTTAGGGATGTTTTCATTAGTTTTTATGTTAAATTCACATTTCTGGACTTTACTATGAGTTTGTGTGTTTTTCTGTGATTTCAGGTAATTTCTGGCTGAAATTGAGGGACTTGAGCAAAACTCTGAAAAAGGCTGACAAAAGGACTGCTGATGCTGTTGGAATCTGACTTCCCTGCACTCAAAATGGATTTTCTGGAGCTACAGAACTCCAAATGGCGCGCTCTTAACGGTGTTGGAAAGTAGACATCCAGAGCTTTTCAGCAATATATAATAGTTCATACTTTATTCGGAAATTGACGACGTAACTTGGCGTTGAACGCCAAGTACACGCTGCTGTCTGGAGTTAAACGCCAGAAACACGTCATGATCCGGAGTTGAACGCCCAAAACACGTTATAACTTGGAGTTCAACTCCAAGAAAAGCCTCAGCTCGTGGATAGATCAAGCTCAGCCCAAGCATACACCAAGTGGGCCCCGGAAGTGGATTTATGCATCAATTACTTACTCATGTAAACCCTAGTAGCTAGTTTAGTATAAATAAGACTTTTTACTAATGTATTAGTCGTCTTTTGACCACGTTTCATCTCTGGTCTCAGTTTTGTTTTATTCTTCATCTTAGGAGGCCATTGATCACGTTTTGGGGGCTGGCCATTCGGCCATGCCTGAACCTTTCACTTATGTATTTTCAACGGTGGAGTTTCTGCACACCATAGATTAAGGGTGTGGAGCTCTGCTGTACCTCAAGTTTTAATACAATTACTATCACTTTCTATTCAATTCTCTTTTATTCTTATTCCAAGATATACGTTGCAAAACACTTTGATGAATGTGATGATCTGTGACACTCATCATCATTCTCACCTATGAACGTGCGTGACTGACAACCACTTCCATTCTACCTTAGGCCGGGCGCATATCTCTGAGATTCCCCAACAGAATCTTCGTGGTATAAGCTAGATAGATGGCGGCATTCATGGGGATCCGGAAAGTCTAACCTTGTCTGTGGTATTCCGAGTAGGATCCTGGGAATCCGGAAAGTCTAACCTTGTCTGTGGTATTCCGAGTAGGATTCCGGTATTGAATGACTGTGACGAGCTTCAAACTCGTGAAGGCTGGGCGTGATGACAAACGCAAAAGAATCAAGGGATTCTACTCCAACCTGATTGAGAACCGACAGATGATTAGCCGTGCTGTGACAGAGCTTTTGGACCATTTTCACTGAGAGGATGGGATGTAGCTATCAACAAGGGTGATGCCTCCAGACGATTAGCCGTGCAGTGACAGCGCATAGGACCATTTTCCCGAGAGGATTAAAAGTAGCCATTGATGATGGTGATGCCCTACATACAGCTTGCCATGGAAAGGAGTAAGAAGGATTGGATGAAAGCAATAAGAAAGTAGAGATCCGAAAGGATTCCAGCATCTCCACACACCTATCTGAAATTCCCACTATTGATTTACATAAGTATTTCTATCCCTTTTTATTTTTTATTTATTATTAATTATTCAAAAAATCCATAAACCAATTTAATCTGCCTAACTGAGATTTAAAAGGTGACCATAGCTTGCTTCATACCAACAATCTCTGTGGGATCGACCCTTACTCACGTAAGGTATTACTTGGATGACCCAGTACACTTGCTGGTTAAGTTGAACGGAGTTGTGGAAAGAAAGTGCTGAGTTAATTTTTATGCACATGCCAAAGAGCCATTATTGTTGATCACAATTTCGTCCACCAAGTTTTTGGCGCCGTTGCCGGGGATTGTTCGAGTATGGACAACTGACGGTTCATCTTGTTGCTCAGATTAGGTAATTTTCTTTTCAAAAACTTTTCAAAAGTCTTTTTCAAAATTTTTCTTTTCTTTTTTGTTTTATTCCAAAAAGTATTTTCGAAAAAAATTAATAAAAATTCAAAAAAAATCATAAAATCATAAAAATCAAAAATATTTTATGTTTCTTGTTTGAGTCTTGAGTCAATTTTTAAGTTTGGTGTCAATTGCATGCTTTAAAAATTTTTTTTCTTGCAATTTTCGAAAATTCCATGCATTCATAGTGTTCTTCATGATCTTCAAGTTGTTCTTGGTAAGTCTTCTTGTTTGATCTTGATATTTTCTTGTTTTGTGTCTTTTCTTGTTTTTTATGTGCATTCTTGCATTCATAGTGTCTAAACATGAAAATTTCTAAGTTTGGTGTCTTGTATATTTTCTTTACATAAAAAATTTTTCAAAAATTATGTTCTTGATGTTCATCATGATCTTCAAAGTGTTCTTGGTGTTCATCTTGACATTCATAGTGTTCTTGCATGCATCTTGTGTTTTGATCCAAAATTTTCATGTTTTGGGTCATGTTTGTGTTTTTCTCTCTCATAATTAAAAATTCAAAAATCAAAAATATATCTTTTCCTTTTTTCTCTCCAAATTTTCGAAATTTTGGGTTGACTTGGTCAAAAATTTTCAAAATTAGTTGTTTCTTACAAGTCAAGTCAAATTTTCAATTTTAAAAATCTTATCTTTTCAAAATACTTTTTCAAAAATTATATCCCTTTCATTTTTTATTTTTCAAAAATTTCAAAAATCTTTTTCTTATCTTTATATCATATTTTCAAAAATTCACTAACAATTAATGTGATTGATTCAAAAATTTGAAGTTTGTTACTTTCTTGTTAAGAAAGGTTCAATCTTTAAGTTCTAGAATCTTATCTTGTAATTTTTTGTTTGTGAAGTAAGTAATTTCAAATTTTTGAATCAAATTTTTTTATCTTTTATCATATCTTTTTAAAAAATTTTTATCTTTCTCAAAATTTGATTTCAAAATATCTTATCTAACTTCTTATCTTCTTATCTTTTTAAAATTTGATTTCAAATCTTTTTCAATCAACTAACTAACTTTTTGTTTGTTTCCTATCTTTTTCAAAACCACCTAACTACTTTTCCCTCTCTAATTTTCGAAAATATCTCACCTCTTTTTTTCAAAAATTCTTATTGTTTCATGTTTTAATTTTAATTACATCTTATCTCTAATTTTCGAAAATCACTAACCCTTTTTTTAAAAATTATTTTCGAATTCTCTTTCTCTTCTCTTCTTCTATTTAATTATTTAATTACTAACACTTCTCTTTATCTCTCTTCATCAAAAAAAAAAAAAATCCGAACCCACTCTTCTTCATTCTTCTTCCCTTTCTTTTTCTACTAACATAAAGGAATCTCTATACTGTGACATAGAGGATTCCTCTTCTTTTCTTGTTTTTTTCTCTTTCATATGAGCAGGAACAGGGAAAAAGGAACTCTTGTTGAAATTGATCCTGAACCTGAAAGGACTCTGAAAAGGAAACTAAGAGAAACTAAATTACAACAATCCAGAAACAACCTTTCAGAAATTTTCGAACAAGAGAAGGAGATGGCAGCCGAAAATAATAATAATGCAAGGAGAATGCTTGGTGACTTCACAAAGCCAATGTCCAAATTTGATGGAAGAAGCATCTCCATTCCTGCCATTGGAGCCAATAATTTTGAGCTTAAGCCTCAACTAGTTGCTTTAATGCAACAAAACTGCAAGTTTTATGGACTTCCATCTGAAGATCCTTATCAGTTTTTAACTGAGTTCTTGCAGATCTGTGAGACTGTAAAGACGAATGGAGTTGATCCTGAAGTCTACAGACTCATGCTTTTCCCTTTTGCTGTAAGAGACAGAGCTAGAATATGGTTGGATTCACAACCTAAGGATAGCCTGGACTCCTGGGATAAGCTGGTCACAGCCTTCTTGGATAAATTATTTCCTCCTCAAAAGCTGAGCAAGCTGAGAGTGGATGTTCAAACCTTCAAACAAAAAGATGGTGAATCCCTCTATGAAGCTTGGGAAAGATACAAGAAGTTGACCAAAAGATGTCCATCTGACATGTTTTCAGAATGGACCATATTAGATATATTTTATTATGGTCTCTCTGAATTTTCAAAAATGTCATTGGACCATTCTGCGGGTGGATCTATTCACCTAAAGAAAACGCCTGAAGAGGCTCAAGAACTCATTGACATGGTTGCAAACAACCAATTCATGTACACTTCTGAGAGAAATTACGTGAATAATGGGATACCTCAGAAGAAAGGAGTTCTTGAAATTGATGCTCTGAATGCCATATTGGCTCAGAACAAAGTGTTGACTCAACAGGTCAACATGATCTCTCAAAATCTGAATGGATGGCAACATGCATCCAACAGTACTAAAGAGGCAGCTTCTGAAGAAGCTTATGATCCTGAGAACCCTGCCATGGCAGAGGTTAATTACATGGGTGAACCTTATGGAAACACCTATAACTCATCATGGAGAAATCATCCAAATTTCTCATGGAAGGATCAACAAAAGCCTCAACAAGGCTTTAACAATGGTTGACGCAATAGGCTGAGCAATGGCAAGCCTTTTCCATCATCTTCTCAGCAACAGACAGAGAATTCTGAACAAAACACCTCTAATTTAGCCAATCTAGTCTCTGATCTGTCAAAGGCCACTTTCAGTTTCATGAGTAAAACAAGATCCTCCATCAGAAATCTGGAGGCACAAGTGGGCCAGCTGAGTAAGAAAGTCATTGAAACTCCTCCCAGTATTCTCCCAAGCAATACAGAAGAGAATCCAAAAGGAGAGTGCAAGGCCATTGATATAATCAATATGGCCGAATGCACAAGGGAGGAGGAGGACGAAAATCCTAGTGAGGAAGACCTCCTGGGACGTCCCTCAAGCAAGAAGGAGTTTTCTATTAAGGATCCAGGGGAATCTGAGGCTCATATAGAGACCATAGAGATTCCATTAAATCTCCTTCTGCCATTCATGAGCTCTGAAGACTATTCTTCCTCTGAAGAGGATGAAGATGTGACTGGAGAGCAAGTTGCTCAATATTTAGGAGCTATCATGAAGCTGAATGCCAAGTTGTTTGGTAATGAGACTTGGGAAAGTGAACCTCCCTTGCTCATTAATGAACTAGATACCTGGATTCAGCAAATTTTACCTCAAAAGAGACAAGATCCTGACAAGTTCTTAATACCTTGTACTATAGACACCATGACCTTTGCAAAAGCTCTGTGTGATCTGGGGTCAGGGATAAATCTTATGCCACTCTCTGTAATGGAGAAGCTGGGGATCATTGAGGTACAACCTGCCTTGTTCTCATTACAATTGGCAGACAAGTCATTGAGACAAGCTTATGGAATAGTGGAGGACGTGTTAGTAAAGGTTGAAGGCCTTTACATCCCTGTTGATTTCATAATCTTAGACACTAGGAAGGAAGAGGATGAATGCATCATCCTTGGAAGACCCTTCCTAGCCACAGCAGGAGCTGTGATAGATGTCAACAGAGGTGAATTAGTCCTTCAATTGAATGGGGACTACCTTGTGTTTAAATCACATGGCCATCCCTCCGTGACAAAAGAGAGTAAGCATGAAGAGCTTCTCTCAGTTCAGAGTCAAGAAGAGCCCCCACAGTCAAACTCTAAGTTTGGTGTTGGGAGGCCAAAACCAAACTCTAAGTTTGGTGTTAAGACCCCATATCCAAACTCTAAGTTTGGTGTTGGGACTATACAACATTGACCTGATCACCTTTGTGGCTCCATGAGAGCCACTGTCAAGCTATTGACATTAAAGAAGCACTTGTTGGGAGGGAACCCAATTTTATTTATCTAATTTTTATTTTATTTTATTTTATTGTTATTTTGTGTTTTATTAGGTACATGATCATGTGGAGTCACGAAAAAAATATAAAAATTAAAAACAGAATCAAAAAAATAGCAGAAGAAAAATCACACCCTGGAGGAAGCACAGGCTAGCGTTCAACGCCAGTAAGGAGCATCTGGCTGGCGTTCAACGCCAGAACAGAGCATGAAACTGGCGCTGAACGCCAGAAACAAGCAACATTCTGGTGCTGAACGCTAGGAATGTGCCTAGAAGAAAAGCTAGCGCTGAACGCCAGTAACAAGCATGAAACTGGCATTCAACGCCAGAAACATGCTTTACATGGGCGTTGAACGCCCAGAACGTGCACCACTCGGCGTTTAAACGCCAGAATAGTATGCAAAGGCATTTTACATGCCTATTTGGTGCAGGGATGGAATTCCTTGACACCTCAGGATCTGTGGACCCCACAGGATCCCCACCTAACATATTCCCACCTTACCTCCTAATCCTATTTTACTCTTCCCAATAAACACTCCTACCTCACCCTCTCTCTCCATTCATGGTCACCCCTTCTGTTTTTCATTCACCACCTACATCTATCCACTCTTCCCCATACACCCCACGTACCTTTAAAATTCAAATTCTCTTTCCCACCCAATCCCACCCATATAGCCGAATACACACATCCCTCAATCTCCTCTATATCTTCTTTTTATTCTTCATCTTTTCTTTCTTCTCTTGCTCGAGGGCGAGCAATTTTCTAATTTTGGTGTGGTAAAAGCATAGCTTTTTGCTTTTTCATAACCATTAATGGCACCTAAGGCCAGAAGCATCCAAAAAAAAAGAAGAAGAGAAAAAAGGGAAGACAAAGGCTTCCACCTCTGAGTCATGGGAGATGGAAAGACTCATGTAAAGGGTTTATAGCTCAGTGGTAGAACATTTGACTGCAAATCAAGAGATCCCTGAGATACCTCAGGGGATAAATTGTCCTCCACACAATTATTGGGAGCAACTAAGGATAGGAACACCAAAATTACTAGGAATCATGCAACAGAAACAAGGAAGAGACATAAAGGAGCTCAAAAAGCACCATTGGACCTTCAAGAAGGTGCTACCCTCACTCAGGTGGATTCATTCCTTGTTCTTATTTCTTTCTGCTTTTCGGTTTTTATGCTGTGTTTATCTATGTTTTGTGTCTCTACTTTATGATCATTAGTATGTAGTAACCATGTCTTAAAGCTATGAATAAAATCCATTAATCTTTCACCTCTCTTAAATGAAAAATGTTTTTAATTCAAAAGAACAAGAAGTACATGAATTTCAAATTTATCCTTGAATTTAGTTTAATTATATTGATGTGGTGACAATACTTTTTGTTTTCTGAATGAATGCTTGAACAGTGCATAATTTTGATCTTGTTGTTTAAGAATGTTAAAATTGTTGGCTCTTGAAAGAATGATGAACAAAGAGAAATGTTATTGATAATCTGAAAAATCATGAAAATTGATTCTTGAAGCAAGAAAAAGCAGTGAAAAAGCAAAAAGCTTGCGAAAAAAATGGCGAAAAAAAAGAGAAAGAAAAAGCAAGCAGAAAAAGCCAATAGCCCTTAAAACCAAAAGGCAAGGGTAAAAAGGATCCAAGGCTTTGAGCATCAATGGATAGGAGGGCCCAAGGAAATAAAATCCAGGCCTAAGCGGCTAAACCAAGCTGTCCCTAACCATGTGCTTGTGTCATGAAGGTCCAAGTGAAAAGCTTGAGACTGAGTGGTTAAAGTCGTGATCCAAAGCAAAAAGAGTGTGCTTAAGAGCTCTGGACACCTCTAACTGGGGACTCTAACAAAGCTGAGTCACAATCTGAAAAGGTTCACCCAGTCATGTGTCTGTGGCATTTATGTATCCGGTGGTAATACTGGAAAACAAAGTGCTTAGGGCCACGGCCAAGACTCATAAGTAGCTGTGTTCAAGAATCAACATGCTTAACTAGGAAAGTCAATAACACTATCCGAAAATCTAAGTTCCTAGAGAAGCCAATCATTCAGAACTTCAAAGGAAAAAGTGAGATGCCAAAACTGTTCAGAAACAAAAAGCTACAAGTCCCGCTCATCTAATTATAATTAATATTCATTGATATTCTGGAATTTATAGTATATTCTCTTCTTTTTATCCTATTTGATTTTTAGTTGCATGGGGACAAGCAACAATTTAAGTTTGGTGTTGTGATGAGCGGATAATTTATACGCTTTTTGGCATTGTTTTTAGGTAATTTTTAGTAAGTTCAAGCTACTTTTAGGGATGTTTTCATTAGTTTTTATGTTAAATTCACATTTCTGGACTTTACTATGAGTTTGTGTGTTTTTCTGTGATTTCAGGTAATTTCTAGCTAAAATTGAGGGACTTGAGCAAAACTCTGAAAAATGCTGACAAAAGGACTGCTGATGCTGTTGGAATCTGACTTCCCTACACTCAAAATGGATTTTCTGGAGATACAGAACTCCATATGGCGCGCTCTCAACGGCGTTGGAAAGTAGACATCCAGAGCTTTCCAGCAATATATAATAGTCCATACTTTATTCGGAAATTGATGACGTAACTTGGCGTTGAACGCCAAGTACACGCTGGTGTCTGGAGTTAAACGCCAGAAACACGTCATGATCCGGAGTTGAACGCCCAAAACACGTTATAACTTGGAGTTCAACTCCAAGAAAAGCCTCAGCTCGTGGATAGATCAAGCTCAGCCCAAGCATACACCAAGTGGGCCCCGGAAGTGGATTTATGCATCAGTTACTTACTCATGTAAACCCTAGTAGCTAGTTTAGTATAAATAAGACTTTTTACTAATGTATTAGTCATCTTTTGACCACGTTTCATCTCTGGTCTCAGTTTTGTTTTATTCTTCATCTTAGGAGGCCATTGATCACGTTTTGGGGGCTGGCCATTCGGCCATGCCTGAACCTTTCACTTATGTATTTTCAACGGTGGAGTTTCTGCACACCATAGATTAAGGGTGTGGAGCTCTGCTGTACCTCAAGTTTCAATACAATTACTATCACTTTCTATTCAATTCTCTTTTATTCTTATTCCAAGATATACGTTGCACAACACTTTGATGAATGTGATGATCCGTGACACTCATCATCATTCTCACCTATGAACTTGCGTGACTGACAACCACTTCTGTTCTACCTTAGGCCGGGCGCATATCTCTGAGATTCCCCAACAGAATCTTTGTGGTATAAACTAGATAGATGGCGGCATTCATGGGGATCTGGAAAGTCTAACCTTGTCTGTGGTATTCCGAGTAGGATCCTGGGAATCCGAAAAGTCTAACCTTGTCTGTGGTATTCCGAGTAGGATTCCGGTATTGAATGACTGTGACGAGCTTCAAACTCGTGAAGGCTGGGCGTGATGACAAACGCAAAAGAATTAAGGGATTCTACTCCAACCTGATTGAGAACCGACAGATGATTAGCCGTGCTGTGACAGAGCATTTGAACTATTTTCACTGAGAGGATGGGATGTAGCTATCAACAAGGGTGATGCCTCCAGACGATTAGCCGTGCAGTGACAGCGCATAGGACCATTTTCCCGAGAGGATTAAAAGTAGCCATTGATGATGGTGATGCCCTACATATAGCTTGCCATGGAAAGGAGTAAGAAGGATTGGATAAAAGCAATAAGAAAGTAGGGATCCGAAAGGATTCCAGCATCTCCACACGCCTATCTGAAATTCCCACTATTGATTTACATAAGTATTTCTATCCCTTTTTATTTTCTATTTATTATTAATTATTTGAAAATCCATAAACCAATTTAATCTGCCTAACTGAGATTTACAAGGTGACCATAGCTTGCTTCATACCAACAATCTCTGTGGGATCGACCCTTACTCACGTAAGGTATTACTTGGATGACCCAGTACACTTGTTGGTTAAGTTGAACGGAGTTGTGGAAAGAAAGTGCTGAGTTAATTTTTATGCACATGCCAAAGAGCCATTATTGTTGATCACAATTTCGTCCACCAGTCCCTATCCATCAATTGAAGACTTGCTGATTGCTATAATTAATTCTGATTTAAATTCAAATTTGATATTTAAAATAGGAAAAGATATGATTTTAATTTTAGATTTTAAATTTATTAGGATTAGTTATAAAAAGGAGGTTCCACCAAGGGGTATGCCATCAGATTGAAACTCTGTACATTTTATAACAATCCTAGTTTTTCTTTGAACCATAAGCAACTAATCCTCCATTGTTAAGGTTAGGAGCTCTGTCTATTTATATGGATTGATTTTACTACTTTTTCTATTTTAATTCACGTGGAATGCCAAAATCACGAACGACGCGCACGCATGGAGTACGCGTACGCGTGGTCTTGTTTGCGCGAAAAGCATCATTCTTGCGCCACTCCCGTGCAACACTCTGTTCATTTTTATTTTTTATGCAAATGCATATGACGCGTACGCGTCAGCGACGCTTGCGCATCATGTGCTCCTCTTTTTTTTTATCCGGTTCCTGTTCTAAAATAGCTGCATGGTCAGAAAATTAGTAAGAACTCAATAAAAATCAAATAAGTAAGAAAACTACTACTATGAAAAACAACTAAGAATGAAAAGGAACGATCATACCACGGTGGGTTGTCTCCCACCAAGCACTTTTAGTTAAAGTCCTTAAGTTAGACATGTGGTGAGCTCCTTATCATGGTGGCTTGTGCTTGTACTGATCCAGGAATCTCCACCAATGTTTGTAATTCCAATGGCCACCGGGATTCCAAGCTAGGCGCATAACGCCTTCAAGCAAGTTGAAGCAAGTGACAAGGCCCCAAGAGTGTTGATTGTGGGAATGAATCCTAGGGTCCCAAACCTTGCTTTTACATCTGTCTTCTTGTGGATCACCATTGTTCTCACCGGGTGGCAAGCAATCTGAATTCTCACAAAGACATCCAAACAACCTTTTAGACACATTTAATTGAGCTCTACACCAATCCTTGCATTTCAATTTGGAGCATGCAATCATATTGAACCTTGCTTGACAACTCTTGCCACTAACCATCTTCCTCTTACTCTTAATGCCACAAAGAGCTCTAAGTTGACCATCCGTCTCCAGTAGCCCATATTCAAGTGGGAAAGTAAAGGTTAAGGATATGAATTTTACCCACTTGAATGTTGTATTGGATGGTGATGGCTTTGGAAGAGATCTTGCAAGCTCCACTCCATTGTGTTTTTCTTTGAATTCTTCCACCTCTTTGCAAGCTTCCTCAATTTCAACCTCTTCCTCTTGGTAGCTTTCTTCTAATTCAATCTCTTCTTCATTGCTTACCAAGGGCATGGGAGGTTGTGCATCTTCCTCTTCTTCCAAATGTGAGTATAAACTCCTTTGATTGATTTCCTTACTTTCTTCCATAGGATCTTGAATTGTATCTCTTAGGAAGGAACTTGCTTGTTCCTCTTCCTGGTTCTTGATCATCGACTGCACATATTTCTCTACATTTTTTACACTCGTCTTTATATCATGTTGGAATTATTTCATGAGGAGCTCAATATCTGATGGTGGTTGAGACGAATAAGGAGATGGTGGCTCTTGATATACATAAGAAGGAGATGATCGTTCTTGATAAGTGTAAAAGGAGGATGGTTCTTGGTATGGATAGGAGGTGGTGGCTCTTGATAGTTGGAACATGGAGCATTGAAGTTCCTTTGGTTTTGACTTTGCCACCCAAAATTTGTACAGTTTCTCCATCCACCATGATATGAATCACTACTCGGCTGTGAGTAGTAACCCATGTGATCTCTCTCCATTATTTTTCCTTAGCACAAAACACCAAAAAGGATTAAACGCACCATGTGGTAAACAGGAAAGCAAAAAAGAAAGAACAGAATTCTAAGAATTAAAATAAAACTAATTAGGAAACACCAAACTTAATTTCAGAAATTAAGAAAAATATTGATGCTATTTATTTATTAAAAATATATTTTTTGATTTTTTTAACTAAAATTTAATTAAAATTAAAACTAAAATGTCTAATCTAAGCAATCAAACAACTAATAGTTGTTAATCACTATCAATCTCCGGCAACGGCGCCAAAAACTTGGTATGGTGATTTAACAACCACAGACTAACCGGCAAGTACACCGGGTCGTACCAAGTAATACCTTACGTGAGTAAGGATCTATCCCACGAGGATTGATGGATCAAGAAACAATGATTGATTGATTGGCTTAGTTAGGCAAGCAGAAAAGGGTTTTGAGATATTCAAAAGGTTTAAATTTGAAAATATCAGAAGGCAGGTATGCAAGTAAATAAGTTGAAGATAAAATATTGGAGAAACAGTTAAGGCTTCAGAGTTATCTATTTTTTCGGATTAACTTTTTTTTCTAACTATTTTAATCATGTAGGATTTAATTTATGGCAAACTATATGTGACTAGACCCTAATTCCTTAGACCTTTCTAGCCTTCTCTAAAATTCATCGACTGCCAATGCATTGGTCAATTAATTCCAATTAGAGGGTGAAGTTCAAATTCCAGTTTATATGTCACAAAAATTCTAATTACCCAAAAATAAGAGGATTATATGTCACGTATCCTGTTAAATCCAAATAATTAAAATTTAGGAGAAATTATTTTCAAGCTGTTGTTCAAGTAAAGAACTTTTCCAAGTTTTACAAGAACTCAAGTAGAAAGAGGGTCATACTTCCATTCCATCCAAATTCATAAGATAAAGAGCGAAAACAATTCTTAAATTATAAATCCATACATGAATTAAAATAGAAAAAATAGTAAAATCAATCCATACAAATAGACAGAGCTCCTAACCTTAAAAATGGAGGATTAGTTGCTCATGGTTCAGAGAAAAACTAGGGTTGTGATAAAATGTACAGAGTTCCAATCTGATGGCATACTGATGAGCGGATATTTTATACGCTTTTTGGGGGTATTTTCATGTAGATTTTAGTATGTTTTAATTAGTTTTTAGTAGAATATCATTAGTTTTTAGGTAAAAATCATATTTCTGGACTTTACTATGAGTTTGTGTATTTTTCTGTGATTTCAGGTATTTTCTGACTGAAATTGAGGGAGCTGAGCAAGAATCTGATTTAGGCTGAATAAGGACTACTGATGCTGTTGGATCCTGACCTCCCTGCACTCGGAATAGATTTTCTGGAGCTACAGAAGTCAAATTGACGTGCTCTCAATTGGTTTGGAAAGTAGACATCCAGGGCTTTCCAGAAATATATAATAGTCCATACTTTGCGTGAAGATAGATGACGTAAACTGGCGTTCAATACCAGTTCCATGCTGCAGTCTGGCGTCCAGCGCCAGAAACAGGTTACAAGTTGGAGTTCAACGCCCAAAACACGTTACAACCTGGCGTTCAACTCCAGAAACAGCCCAAGCACGTGAGAGGCTTAAGTCTCAGCCCCAGCACACACCAAGTGGGCCCCAAAAGTGGATTTCTGCACCAATTATCTTAGTTTACTCATTTTCTGTAAACCTAGGTTACTAGTTTAGTATTTAAACAACTTTTAGAGACTTATTTTTTATCTCATGACATTTTCAGATCTGAATTACATACTCTTTGACGGCATGAGTCTCTAAACTCCATTGTTGGGGGTGAGGAGCTCTGCAGCGTCTCGATGAATTAATGCAATTACTTATATTTTTCCATTCACATATGCGTGTTCCTATCTAAGATGTTCATTCACGCTTAATTAGGGAGAAGGTGATGATCCGTGACACTCATCACCTTCCTCACTCCATGAACGTGTGTTTGACAACCACCTCCATTCTACATCAGATAGAATGAGTATCTCTAATATTCCTTAATCAGAATCTTCGTGGTATAAGCTAGACTGATGGCGGCATTCATGAGAATCCGGAAAGTCTAAACTTTGTCTGTGGTATTCTGAGTAGGATTCTGGGATTGGATGACTGTGACGAGCTTCAAACTCCTGAAGGCTGGGCGTTAGTGACAGACGCAAAAGAATCATTGGGTTCTATTCCAACCTAATTGAGAACCGACAGATGATTAGCCGTGCTGTGACAAAGCATTTGGAACGTTTTCACTGAGAGGATGGGAAGTAGCCATTGACAACAGTGACACCCTACATAGAGCTTGCCATGGAAGGAACTTTGCAATTATGTTATTAAGTTGAATATTAAATTGCAGGGATTCAGAGGACAAAGCATCTCCAAAACCCCAACATACTCTCCATTACTGCATTACAAGTAATTAATTCACGCTCTTTTATTTTTCTAATAATCAAACTGATAATTTTAATTGATATCCTGACTAAGAATAATAAAATAAACATAGCTTGCTTCAAACCAATAATCTCCGTGGGATCGACCCTTACTCACGTAAGGTATTACTTGGATGACCCAGTGCACTTGCTGGTTAGTTGTGCGGATTGCAAAAGTGTGATTGCAATTTCGTGCACCATGTTTTTGGCGCCGTTGCCGGGGATTGTTCGAGTTTGAACAACTAAAGGTTTATTTTATTTCTTAGATTAGGAAGATTTTGGCAATTGGGTCAGAGTCTTTTATTTTCTTTTCAAAAATATTATTTTTCTTTATTAATTTTTAATTTTTCTTTGAGTCTAGTGTCTTGGTATAAGTTTGGTGTTAATTGCATATTTTATATTTTCCTTTAAAATTTTCCTATAAGTGTTATTTGTTCTTCCTTGATCTTCAAGTTGTTCTTGTTTATTTTTCTTGTTTGATCTTTAAAATTTTCCTATAAGTGTTATCTGTGCCTTTTCCTGTTTCACTTGGTGTTCCTTGGTGTTTTTCCTCCAAAATTTTCGAAAACAAGGAGTATTAGATCTAAAAATTTTAAGTCTTGTGTCTTTTATGTGTTTTTCTCTTTCATCATAAAATTCAAAATTTAAAAAAAAATTATCTTTTTCAAAAATATCCTAACCACTTTCTCCCTCCCTACTTTTTCGAAAATCTTCATAAAATTTTTCAAATATTTATTTTAATTGTTAATTTTCTTTCTCTATTTATTTTATTTTTATTTTTTATTTCGGTTTTTATTTTATTTTATTTTATTATTTCGAAAATCAATTTTCTTTATATAATAAATTAAATAAAATAAACAATATCAACATCCATACCATCTCCCTTGCTCCATCATGGAACTAAGTGGAAATGAACAGTCCAGGAGGACTCTGGGGTCATATGCTAACCCCACTACTGCTTCATATGGGAGTAGTATCTGTATACCTTCCATTGGAGTTAGTAGCTTTGAGTTGAATCCTCAGCTCATTATCATGGTGCAGCAAAGCTGCCAGTATTTCGGTCTTCCACATGAAGAACCTACAGAGTTTCTGGCATAATTTTTACAAATTGCTGACACAGTACATGATAAAGAAGTAGATCAGGATGTCTACAGATTATTACTGTTTCCATTTGCTGTAAAAGATCAAGCTAAGAGGTGGTTAAATAACCAACCTAAGAACAACATAAGGACATGGAAACAACTGTCAGAAAAATTCCTGAATCACTATTTTCCCCCAAAACAGATGACACAGCTAAGGCTGAGCATCCAAGGCTTCAAACAAGGAGACAATGAATCTCTTTATGATGCTTGGGAGAGATACAGAGAGATGCTGAAAAAATGCCCCTCTGAAATGTTTTCAGAGTGGGTGCAATTAGACATCTTCTACTATGGGCTTACAGAAAAAGCTCAGATTTCTCTAGATCACTCAGCTGGTGGATCTATACATATGAGAAAAACAATTGAAGAAGCTCAAGAGTTTATTGATACAGTTGCCAGAAATCAGCATCTGTACCTAAGCAGTGAATTTTCCATGAAAGAAGAAGCTAAAATAGTAACTGCTGAACTCAGTCCTGTAGATCAGGCTAATGAATTCAATCAGCAGCTGGATTTTCTAACTCAGCAGCTAGCCGAATTCAAGGAAATACTACAAAAAACAAGAATGGCTAACAAAAATATGGAAGTACAGTTAAAACAAACAGAAAAGTAACTGTCAAAACAAATAACAGAAGAATGCCAAGCAGTTTAATTAAGAAGTGGGAAAACATTAAATACCTCACTTCAAAGCAGTAGGAAGCCAAGAAATGAACAAATGGCTACTCAAAATCCCTCTGAGGACAGTCAGAGCCCAGAGAGGAATAATGCTGGCGCTGAACGCCCAAACCATGCTCATTCCTGGCGTTCAACGCCAGAAACAAGCAAGGATTTGGCGTTGAACGCCCAAAGGGAGCACAGTTCTGGCATTCAGACGCCAGAAACAGATAAGGAGCTGGCGTCTAACGCCACTCCAGCTTCCACCCCTGGTATTCAAATGCCAGTGGGGGATCAGACACATACAAGTGCTGATAACAACCCTTCTAAAAAGGCTTCCCAATCCACATCTGTAGGCAATAAACCTGCAACAACTAAGGTTGAGGAATACAAAGCCAAAATGCCTTATCCTCAAAAACTCCGCCAAGCGGAACAGGATAAGCAATTTGCCCACTTTGCAGACTACCTCAGGACTCTTGAAATAAAGATTCCGTTTGCAGAGGCACTTGAGCAAATACCCTCTTATGCTAAGTTCATGAAAGAGATCTTAAGTCATAAGAAGGATTGGAGGGAAACTGAAAAAGTTTACCTCACTGAAGAATGCAGTGCAGTCATTCTGAAAAGCTTACCTGAAAAGCTTAAAGATCCCGGGAGCTTTATGATACCATGCACATTAGAGGGTAATTGTACCAAGCAAGCTCTATGTGATCTTGGGGCAAGTATCAACCTAATACATGCATCTATTATCACAAAACTTGGTTTGACTGAAGAAGTCAAACCAACCCGGATATGTCTTCAACTTACTGATGGCTCCATTAAATATCCATCAGGCTTGATTGAAGATATGATTGTCAAGGTTGGGCCATTTGCCTTTCCCACTGACTTTGTGGTGCTGGAAATGGAGGAGCACAAGAGTGCAACTCTCATTCTGGGAAGACCTTTCCTAGCAACTGGCCGAACCCTCATTGATGTTCAAAAAGGGGAAGTAACCCTGAGAGTCAATGAGGATGAGTTCAATATGGCTGAGAGTCTCGAATCAGAGCTAGAGAATATCTTTAAAGATGTTCAGCCTGATCTGGAGGAACCAGAGAAAATAATAGAACCTCTGAAATTCCCTCAGGAAGAGGAGAAACCTCCCAAACCTGAGCTCAAACCATTACCACTATTCCTAAAATATGAATTTCTGGGAGAAGGCGATACCTTTCCTGAAATCATAAGCTCTACCTTAGAGCCACAGGAAGATGAAGCACTAATTCAAGTGCTAAGGACACACAAGACAGCTCTTGGGTGGTCCATCAGTGATCTCAAGGGCATTAGCCCAGCCAGATGCATGCACAAGATCTTACTGGAGGGTGACGCCAAGCCAGTGGTTCAACCACAAAAGCGGCTGAATCCAGCCATGAAGGAGGTGGTGCAGAAAGAGGTCACTAAGTTACTAGAGGCTGGGATTATTTATCCTATTTCTGATAGCCCCTGGGTAAGCCCTGTCCAAGTCATCCCCAAGAAAGGTGGCATGACAGTGGTTCATAATGAAAAAAATGAACTGGTTCCTATAAGAACAGTTACAGGGTGGTGTATGTGTATTGATTATAGAAGGCTCAATACAGCCACCAGAAAGGATCATTTTCCTTTACCATTCATAGACCAGATGCTAGAAAGACTAGCAGGTCATGAATACTATTGCTTCTTGGATGGATATTCAGGTTATAATCAAATTGCAGTAGATCCCCAGGATCAAAAGAAAACGGCATTTGGTGCGCGAAATTGTGATCACTACACAACTTTGCACAACTAACCAGCAAGTGCACTGGGTCGTCCAAGTAATAAACCTTACGCGAGTAAGGGTCGATCCCACGGAGATTGTTGGTATGAAGCAAGCTATGGTCACCTTGTAAATCTCAGTCAGACAGACTCAAATGGGTATAGATGATGAATAAAACATAAAGATAAAGATAGAGATACTTATGTATATCATTGGTGAGAGCTTCAGATAAGCGTATGAAGATGCTTTCCCTTCCGTCTCTCTGCTTTCCTACTGTCTTCATCCAATCCTTCTTACTCCTTTCCATGGCAAGCTTATGCAAGGGTTTCACCGTTGTCAGTGGCTACCTCCCATCCTCTCATTGGAAATGTTCAACGCACCCTGTCACGGCACGGCTATCCATCTGTCGGTTCTCAATCAGGCCAGAATAGAATCCAGTGATTCTTTTGCGTCTGTCACTAACGCCCCGCCTTCAGGAGTTTGAAGCACGTCACAGTCATTCAATCATTGAATCCTACTCAGAATACCACAGACAAGGTTAGACCTTCCGGATTCTCTTGAATGCCGCCATCAGTTCTTGCCTATACCACGAAGACTCTGATCTCACGGAATGGCTGGCTCGTTTGTCAGGCGAGCGCTCGGTTGTCAGGCGATCAACCATGCATCGTGTATCAGGAATCCAAGAGATAAACATTAGAGCCTCGTTTGCTTGTAGAACAAGAGTGGTTGTCAGTCACTTTGTTCATGAGTGAGAATGATGATGAGCGTCACATAATCATCACATTCATCAAGTTCTTGAGTGCGAATGAATATCTTAGAATAAGAACAAGCGGAATTGAATAGAAAAACAATAGTAATTGCATTAATACTCGAGGTACAGCAGAGCTCCACACCTTAATCCATGGTGTGTAGAAACTCCACCGTTGAAAATACATAAGAACAAGGTCTAGGCATGGCCGTGAGGCCAGCCCCCAGATGATCTAAGAACCAGATGTCCAAAGATGAAAATACAATAGTAAAAGGTCCTATATATAGAAAACTAGTAGCCTAGGGTGTACAGAGATGAGTAAATGACATAAAAATCCACTTCCGGGCCCACTTGGTGTGTGCTTGGGCTGAGCAATGAAGCATTTTCGTGTAGAGACTCTTCTTGGAGTTAAACGCCAGCTTTTATGCCAATTTGGGCGTTTAACTCCCATTTAGGTGCCAGTTCCGGCGTTTAACACTGGGAATTCTGAAGGTGATTTTGAACGCCGGTTTAGGCCATCAAATCTTGGGCAAAGTATGGACTATCATATATTTCTGGAAAGCCCAGGATGTCTACTTTCCAACGCCGTCGAGAGCGCGCCAATTGGGCTTCTGTAGCTCCAGAAAATCCACTTCGAGTGCAGGGAGGTCAGAATCCAACAGCATCTGCAGTCCTTTTCAGTCTCTGAATCAGATTTTTGCTCAGGTCCCTCAATTTCAGCCAGAAAATACCTGAAATCACAGAAAAATACACAAACTCATAGTAAAGTCCAGAAAAGTGAATTTTAATTAAAAACTAATAAAAATATACTAAAAACTAACTAAATCATACTAAAAACATACTAAAAACAATGCCAAAAAGCGTACAAATTATCCGCTCATCACAACACCAAACTTAAATTGTTGCTTGTCCCCAAGCAACTGAAGATCAAATAAGATAAAAAGAAGAGAATATGCAATGAATTCCAAAAACATCTATGAAGATCAGTATTAATTAGATGAGCGGGGCTTTTAGCTTTTTGCCTCTGAACAGTTTTGGCATCTCACTCTATCCTTTGAAATTCAGAATGATTGGCTTCTTTAGGAACTCAGAATCCAGATAGTGTCATTGATTCTCCTAGTTAAGTATGATGATTCTTGAACACAGCTACTTTATGAGTCTTGGCCGTGGCCCAAAGCACTCTGTCTTCCAGTATTACCACCGGATACATACATGCCACAGACACATAATTGGGTGAACCTTTTCAGATTGTGACTCAGCTTTGCTAAAGTCCCCAATTAGAGGTGTCCAGGATTCTTAAGCACACTCTTTTTGGCTTGGATCACAACTTTATTTCTTTCTTTTTCTTTCTCTTTTTTTTTCGTTTTCTTTTCTCCTCTTTTTTTCGTTTTTCTCTCTTTTTTTTTGTATTCACTGCTTTTTCTTGCTTCAAGAATCATTTTTATGATTTTTCAGATCCTCAGTAACATGTCTCCTTTTTCATCATTCTTTCAAGAGCCAACATTCATGAACCACAAATTCAAAAGACATATGCACTGTTTAAGCATACATTCAGAAAACAAAAGTGTTGCCACCACATCAAAATAATCAATCTGTTATAAAATTCAAAATTCATGCAATTCTTCTCTTTTTCAATTAAGAACATTGTTTATTTAAGAAAGGTGATGGATTCATAGGACATTCATAACTTTAAGGCATAGACACTAAGACACTAATGATCATAAGACACAAACATAGATAAACATAAGCACTAAAATTCGAAAAACAGAAAAACAAAAAACAAGAAAATTAAAGAACGGGTCCACCTTAGTGATGGCGGCTTGTTCTTCCTCTTGAAGATCCTATGGAGTGCTTGAGCTCCTCAATGTCTCTTCCTTGTCTTTGTTGCTCCTCTCTCATGATTCTTTGATCTTCTCTAATTTCATGGAGGAGGATGGAATGTTCTTGGTGCTCCACCCTTAGTTGTCCCATGTTGGAACTTAATTCTCCTAGGGAGGTGTTAATTTGCTCCCAATAGTCTTGTGGAGGAAAGTGCATCCCTTGAGGCATCTCAGGGATCTCATGATGAGAGGGGTCTCTTGTTTGCTCCATCCTTTTCTTAGTGATGGGCTTGTCCTCATCAATGAGGATGTCTCCCTCTATGTCAACTCCAACTGAATAACAGAGGTGACAAATGAGATGAGGAAAGGCTAACCTTGCTAAGGTAGAGGACTTGTCCGCCACCTTATAGAGTTCTTGGGCTATAACCTCATGAACTTCTACTTCTTCTCCAATCATGATGCTATGGATCATGATGGCCCGGTCTAGAGTAACTTCGGACCGGTTGCTAGTGGGAATGATTGAGCGTTGGATAACTCCAACCATCCTCTAGCCACGGGTTTGAGGTCATGCCTTCTTAATTGAATCGGCTTCCCTCTTGGATCTCTCTTCCATTGGGCGCCCTCTTCACAAATGTCAGTGAGGACTTGGTCCAATCTCTGATCAAAGTTGACCCTTCTAGTGTAAGGATGTTCATCTCCTTGCATCATAGGCAAGTTGAATGCCAACCTTACATTTTTCGGACTAAAATCCAAGTATTTCCCCCGAACCATAGTAATCCAATTCTTTGGATCCGGGTTCACACTTTGATCATGGTTCTTGGTGATCCATGCATTGGCATAGAACTCTTGAACCATTAAGATTCCGACTTGTTGAATGGGGTTGGTAAGAACTTCCCAACCTCTTCTTCGAATCTCATGTCGGATCTCCGGATATTCACTCTTTTTGAGTGAAAAGGGGACCTCGGGGATCACCTTCTTCAAGGCCACAACTTCATAGAAGTGGTCTTGATGCACCCTTGAGATGAATCTCTCCATCTCCCATGACTCGGAGGTGGAAGCTTTTGCCTTCCCTTTCCTCTTTCTAGAGGTTTCTCCGGCCTTGGATGCCATAAATGGTTATGGAAAAACAAAAAGCAATGCTTTTACCACACCAAACTTAAAAGGTTTGCTCGTCCTCGAGCAAAAGAAGAAAGAAGAGAGTAGAAGAAGAAGAAATGAGGAAGAAGGGAATGGCTTTGTGTTCGGCCAAAGAGGAGGAAAAGTGGTGTTTAGGTTGTGTGAAAATGAAGGGGTGAAGAAGGGTTTATATAGGAGAGGGGGGCTCATGGTTCGGTCATGGGTGGGTTTGGGAGGGAAAGTGGTTTGAATTTGAAAGATGGGATTTGATAGGTGAATGGTTTTTGGGGAAGAGGTGTTGAGGTGATTGGTGAGTGGGTGAAGAAGAAAGAGGGTGGTGGGGTTGGTGGGGATCCTGTGGGGTCCACAGATCCTGAGGTGTCAAGGAAAAGTCATCCTTGCACCAAATGGCATGCAAAATTGCGTTTTTAGCCAATTCTGGCGTTAAACGCCGGGCTGGTGCCCATTTCTGGCGTTTAACGCCAGGTTCTTGCCCTTTCCTGGCGTTTAACGCCAGTCTGGTGCCCTTTTCTGGCGTTAAACGCCCAGAATGGTGCCAGACTGGGCGTTAAACGCCCAACTGCTAGCCTTACTGGCGTTTAAACGCCAGTAGGTTCTTCCTCCAGGGTGTGCTGTTTTTCTTCCTGTTTTTCATTCTGTTTTGCTTTTTCAATTGATTTTGTGACTTCTTATGATCATCAACCTACAAAAAACATAAAATAACAAAAGAAAATAGATAAAATATAACATTGGGTTGCCTCCCAACAAGCGCTTCTTTAATGTCAGTAGCTTGACAGAGGCTCTCATGGAGCCTCACAGATACTCAGAGCAATGTTGGAACCTCCCAACACCAAACTTAGAGTTTGAATGTGGGGGTTCAACACCAAACTTAGAGTTTGGTTGTGGCCTCCCAACACCAAACTTAGAGTTTGACTGTGGGGGCTCTGTTTGACTTTGATTTGAGAGAAGCTCTTCATGCTTCCTCTCCATGGTGACAGAGGGGTATCCTTGAGCCTTAAACACAAAGGATTCTTCATTCACTTGAATGATCAGTTCACCTCCATCAACATCAATCACAGCCTTTGCTGTGGCTAGGAAGGGTCTGCCAAGGATGATGGATTCATACATGCACTTCCCAGTCTCTAGGACTATGAAATCAGCAGGGATGTAATGGTCTTCAATCTTCACCAAAACATCCTCTACAAGTCCATAAGCTTGTTTTCTTGAGTTGTCTGCCATCTCTAGTGAGATTCTTGCAGCTTGTACCTCAAAGATCCCTAGCTTCTCCATTACAGAGAGAGGCATGAGGTTTACACTTGACCCTAAGTCACACCGAGCCTTCTTGAAGGTCATGGTGCCTATGGTGCAAGGTATGGAAAACTTCCCAGGATCTTGTTTCTTTTGAGGTAATTTCTGCCTAGACAAGTCATCCAGTTCTTTGGTGAGCAAAGGAGGTTCATCCTCCCAAGTCTCATTTCCAAATAACTTGTCATTTAGCTTCATGATTGCTCCAAGGTATTTAGCAACTTGCTCTTCAGTGACATACTCATCCTCTTCAGAGGAAGAATACTCATCAGAGCTCATGAAAGGCAGAAGTAAGTCCAATGGAATCTCTATGGTCTCATTTTGAGCCTCAGATTCCCATGGTTCCTCATTAGGGAACTCATTGGAGGCTAGTGCACGCCCATTGAGGTCTTCCTCAGTGGCGTTCACTTCCTCTCCCTCCTCTCCAAATTTGGCCATGTTGATGGCCTTGCACTCTCCTTTTGGGTTTTCTTCTGTATTGCTTGGGAGAGTACTAGGAGGGAGTTCAGTAACTTTCTTGCTCAGCTGTCCCACTTGTGCCTCCAAATTCCTAATGGAGGATCTTGTTTCAGTCATGAAACTTTGAGTGGTTTTGATTAGATCAGAGACCATGGTTGCTAAGTCAGAGGGGTTCTGCTTAGAATTCTCTGTCTGTTGCTGAGAAGATGATGGAAAAGGCTTGCCATTGCTAAACCTGTTTCTTCCACCATTATTGTTGTTGAAACCTTGTTGAGGTCTCTCTTGATTCTTCCATGAGAAATTTGGGTGATTTCTCCATGAAGAATTATAGGTGTTTTCATAGGGTTTTCCTAGGTAATTCACCTCTTCCATTGAAGGGTTCTCAAGATCATAAGCTTCTTCTTCAGATGAAGCATCCTTAGTACTGCCAGGTGCATTTTGCATTCCAGACAGACTTTGAGAAATCAAATTGACTTGTTGAGTCAATATTTTATTCTGAGCCAATATGGCATTCAGAGTATCAATCTCAAGAACTCCTTTCTTCTGATTAGTCCCATTGTTCACAGGATTCCTTTCAGAAGTGTACATGAATTGGTTATTTGCAACCATTTCAATTAGCTCTTGAGCTTCTGTAGGCGTCTTCTTCAGATGAAGAGATCCTCCAGCCGAGCTATCCAAAGACATCTTGGACAGTTCAGAGAGACCATCATAGAAAATACCTATGATGCTCCATTCAGAAAGCATGTCGGATGGACATTTTCTGATCAATTGTTTGTATCTTTCCCAAGCTTCATAGAGGGATTCTCCATCCTTCTGTCTGAAGGTTTGGACTTCCACTCTAAGCTTACTCAATTTTTGAGGTGGAAAGAACTTTGCCAAGAAGGCATTGACTAGCTTTTTCCATGAGTCCAGGCTTTCTTTAGGTTGTGAGTCCAACCATGTCCTAGCTCTGTCTCTTACAGCAAAAGGGAATAGCATAAGTCTGTAGATCTCAGGGTCAACCCCATTAGTGTTGACAGTGTCACAGATTTGCAAGAATTCAGCTAAGAACTGATGAGGATCTTCCAATGGAAGTCCATGGAACTTGCAATTCTGTTGCATTAGAGAAACTAATTGAGGCTTAAGCTCAAAGTTGTTTGCTCCAATGGCAGGGATAGAGATGCTTCTCCCATAGAAGTCGGGAGTAGGTGCAGTAAAGTCACCCAGCTCCTTCCTTGCATTGTTGTTGTTGTTGTTGTTTTTGGCTGCCATGGTTTCTTCTTCTTTAAAGATTTCTGTCAGGTCCTCTACAGAGAGTTGTGCCTTAGCTTCTTTTAGCTTTCGCTTCAAGGTCCTTTCAGGTTCAGGGTCAGCTTCAACAAGAATGCCTTTGTCTTTGTTCCTGCTCATATGAAAGAGAAGAGAACAAGAAAATATGGAATCCTCTATGTCACAGTATAGAGATTCCTTGAGGTGTCAGAGGAACAGAAAAATAGAAGGAAGAAGTAGAGAATTCGAATCTTAATTAGATAGAGTTCGAATTGTGCATTGAGAAGGAGTGGTACTCCATAAATAGAAGGATGTGGGAAGAGAGGAAGAAATTTTCGAAAATCAAGTGAAATATTGTGAAAACATTTTTGAAAAACTTTAATTGATTTTCGAAAATCAAGAGTGGGAAAGAAATCCAGTAATTTTTGAAAAAGATTTTGAAATTAGAAATCAAAAAGATATGATTAAAAACTGTTTTAAAAAAAAGATGTGATTAAAAAGATATGATAAGAAATTATGCTTTTAAAAAGATATGATTGAAAAGATATGATTTGAAAACAATTTTAAAAAGATTTGATTTTAAAAATTAATGACTTGCCTAACAAGAAAAGATATGATTCAAACATTAAACCTTTCTCAACAGAAAAGGCAACATATTTAAAATGTTCAATCAAATCATTAATTGTTAGTAAGTATCTTTGAAAAAGGAAAGGAATTGATTTTGAAAACATTTGATTGAAAAGATATGATTTGATTTTGAAAAACTTTGAAAACTTGAAAAAAAATTGATTTTGAAAACAAAATCCTCCCCCTTGTGCCATCCTGGTGTTAAACGCCTAGAATGGTGCACATTCTGGCGTTTAACGCCCAATGCACTACCTTTTTGGGCGTTAAACGCCCAACCAGGCACCCTGGCTGGCGTTTAAACGCCAGTCTGTCCTTCTTCACTGGGCGTTTTGAACGCCCAGCTTTTTCTGTGTAATTCCTCTGCTGCATGTTCTGAATCTTCAGTTCCCTGTACTATTGACTTGAAAATAGAACCAAAATCAAATAAACAATGCATGCAAGACACCAAACTTAAAATTAGACACTAGACTCAAACAAGAAACATAAAAATATTTTTGGTTTTTATGATTTTTATAATTTTTTGTGCTTTTTCGAAAATTATATGAAAATAGAAAATAAAGGTTTCAGAATTCTCAATTTGGATTCCAGGAATCATTGCAATGTTAGTCTAAGACTCCGGTCCAGGAATTAGACATGGCTTCACAGCCAGCCAAGCTTTCAAAGAAAGCTTCGGTCCAAAACACTAGACATGGCCAATGGCCAGCCAAGCCTTAGCAGATCATTGCTCCAAGAGCAAGATTGATAGAAATCAACAAGCTCTTGTGATGATAGGTTGAAACCTCGGTCCAATAAGATTAGACATGGCTTCTCAGCCAGCCAGACTTCAACAGATCATCATGAAACACTAGAATTTATTCTTAAGAACTCTGAAGAAAAATACCTAATCTAAGCAACAAGATGAACCGTCAGTTGTCCATACTCAAAACAATCCCCGGCAACGGCGCCAAAAACTTGGTGCGCGAAATTGTGATCACTACACAACTTTGCACAACTAACCAGCAAGTGCACTGGGTCGTCCAAGTAATAAACCTTACGCGAGTAAGGGTCGATCCCACGGAGATTGTTGGTATGAAGCAAGCTATGGTCACCTTGTAAATCTCAGTCAGGCAGACTCAAATGGGTATAGATGATGAATAAAACATAAAGATAAAGATAGAGATACTTATGTATATCATTGGTGAGAGCTTCAGATAAGCGTATGAAGATGCTTTTCCTTCCGTCTCT
Source organism: Arachis stenosperma (assembly GCF_014773155.1). Taxonomy (NCBI): domain Eukaryota; kingdom Viridiplantae; phylum Streptophyta; class Magnoliopsida; order Fabales; family Fabaceae; genus Arachis; species Arachis stenosperma. Next base: position 111,280,858 of record NC_080380.1, on the reverse strand, counting down.
CTGCTTTCCTACTGTCTTCATCCAATCCTTCTTACTCCTTTCCATGGCAAGCTTATGCAAGGGTTTCACCGTTGTCAGTGGCTACCTCCCATCCTCTCATTGGAAATGTTCAACGCACCCTGTCACGGCACGGCTATCCATCTTTCGGTTCTCAATCAGGCCGGAATAGAATCCAGTGATTCTTTTGCGTCTGTCACTAACGCCCCGCCTTCAGGAGTTTGAAGCACGTCACAGTCATTCAATCATTGAATCCTACTCAGAATACCACAGACAAGGTTAGACCTTCCGGATTCTCTTGAATGCCGCCATCAGTTCTTGCCTATACCACGAAGACTCTGATCTCACGGAATGGCTGGCTCGTTTGTCAGGCGAGCGCTCGGTTGTCAGGCGATCAACCATGCATCGTGTATCAGGAATCCAAGAGATAAACATTAGAGCCTCGTTTGCTTGTAGAACAAGAGTGGTTGTCAGTCACTTTGTTCATGAGTGAGAATGATGATGAGCGTCACATAATCATCACATTCATCAAGTTCTTGAGTGCGAATGAATATCTTAGAATAAGAACAAGCGGAATTGAATAGAAGAACAATAGTAATTGCATTAATACTCGAGGTACAGCAGAGCTCCACACCTTAATCTATGGTGTGTAGAAACTCCACCGTTGAAAATACATAAGAACAAGGTCTAGGCATGGCCGTGAGGCCAGCCCCCAGATGATCTAAGAACCAGATGTCCAAAGATGAAAATACAATAGTAAAAGGTCCTATATATAAAAAACTAGTAGCCTAGGGTGTACAGAGATGAGTAAATGACATAAAAATCCACTTCCGGGCCCACTTGGTGTGTGCTTGGGCTGAGCAATGAAGCATTTTCGTGTAGAGACTCTTCTTGGAGTTAAACGCCAGCTTTTATGCCAGTTTGGGCGTTTAACTCCCATTTAGGTGCCAGTTCCGGCGTTTAACGCTGGGAATTCTGAAGATGATTTTGAACGCCGGTTTGGGCCATCAAATCTTGGGCAAAGTATGGACTATCATATATTGCTGGAAAGCCCAGGATGTCTACTTTCCAACGCCGTTGAGATCGCGCCAATTGGGCTTCTGTAGCTCCAGAAAATCTACTTCGAGTGCAGGGAGGTCAGAATCCAACAGCATCTGCAGTCCTTTTCAGTCTCTGAATCAGATTTTTGCTCAGGTCCCTCAATTTCAGCCAGAAAATACCTGAAATCACAGAAAAACACACAAACTCATAGTAAAGTCCAGAAAAGTGAATTTTAATTAAAAACTAATAAAAATATACTAAAAACTAACTAAATCATACTAAAAACAATGCCAAAAAGCGTACAAATTATCCGGTCATCAGCATTCACATGTCCATCCAGAGTATTTGCATACAGAAGGATGCCATTTGGCTTGTGCAATGCACCTGCAACCTTTTAAAGGTGCATGCTCTCAATTTTCTCTGATGTGGTGAAAAAATTTCTGGAAGTATTCATGGATGACTTTTCAGTATTTGGAGACTCATTCAGCTCCTGTCTTGACCATCTAGCACTTGTTCTGAAGAGATGCCAAGATACCAACCTAGTTTTAAACTGGGAGAAATGTCTCTTTATGGTGACTGAGGAAATTGTCCTTGGGCACAAAATCTCGAACAGGGGAATAGAGGTGGATCAAGCTAAGGTAGAGGTAATTGAAAAATTACCACCACCAGCCAATGTTAAGGCAATCAGAAGCTTTCTGGGGCATGCAGGATTATATAGGAGGTTTATAAAGGATTTTTCAAAAATTGCCAAACCTCTAAGTAATCTGCTAGCTGCTGACACGCCATTTATCTTTGATAAGGAGTGTCTGAGGGCGTTTGAAACTCTGAAAGCTAAGCTGGTCACAGCACCAGTCATCTCTGCACCAGACTGGACATTACCATTTGAATTAATGTGTGATGCCAGTGACCATGCCATTGGTGCAGTGTTGGGACAGAGACATGACAAGGTTTTGCACGTCATTTACTATGCCAGTCGTGTTTTAAATGATGCACAGAAGAATTACACAACCACAGAAAAAGAGCTGCTTGCAGTGGTTTACGCTATTGACAAGTTTAGATCCTATTTAGTAGGATCAAAAGTGATTATGTACACCGATCATGCTGCTCTTAAATATCTACTCACAAAGCAGGATTCAAAACCCAGACTTATCAGATGGGTGTTGCTTCTGCAAGAGTTTGATATAGAAATAAGAGACAGAAAAGGGACAGAAAACTAAGTAGCAGATCACCTGTCCCGAATAGAACCAGTAGAAGGGGCGTCCCTCCCTCCTACTGAGATCTCTGAAACCTTTCCGGATGAACAACTCTTTGCCATCCAGGAAGTGCCATGGTTCGCAGACATTGCAAACTACAAGGCAGTAAGGTTCATACCCAAAGAGTACAGTAGGCAGCAATCAAAGAAGTTGATCACGGATGCAAAGTACTATCTTTGGGATGAACCATATCTCTTGAAGAGATGTGCAGATGGAGTAATCCGTAGATGTGTGCCTAAAGAAGAAGCGCAGAGGATCCTATGGCACTGCCATGGATCACAGTATGGAGGACATTTTGGAAGTGAGCGAACAGCCACAAGAGTCCTCCAATGTGGCTTCTACTGGCCTACTCTCTATAAAGATTCCCGAGTGTTTGTGCTTAATTGCGACAGTTGCCAAAGATCTGGCAATCTGCCTTACAGTTATGCCATGCCTCAACAAGGGATCTTGGAGATTGAGTTGTTTGATGTATGGGGTATTGACTTCATGGGACCTTTCCCACCATCATACTCAAACACTTATATTCTGGTGGCGGTGGATTATGTATCCAAATGGGTAGAAGCTATTGCTACACCCACTAATGACACTAAGACAGTGTTAAAATTTTTCCAGAAACACATCTTCAGCAGATTTGGCACCCCTAGAGTACTAATCAGTGATGGGGGCACTTATTTCTGCAATAAACAGCTCTATTCTGCTTTGATTCGTTATGGAGTTAACCACAGGGTGGCCACTCCATATCACCCACAGACTAATGGGCAAGCTGAAGTCTCAAATAGAGAACTCAAAAGAATCCTGGAACGGACTGTAATTAACCGTAGAAGGGATTGGACAAGAAGCTTAGATGATGCTCTATGGGCATACAGAACAGCATTCAAGACCCCTATAGGGAACTCTCCATACCAGCTTGTATATGGAAAGGCATGTCACTTGCCAGTGGAACTAGAACATAAGGCCTACTGGGCAACCAGATTCCTGAACCTTGATGCCAAGTTAGCTGGAGAAAAACGATTGCTCCAGTTAAATGAGCTAGAGGAATTTAGACTCAATGCTTTCGAGAATGCAAAAATATACAAAGAGAAAGCAAAAAGATGGCATGATAAGAAATTGTCATCCAGAGTCTTTAAGCCAGGGCAGAAAGTTCTGCTATTTAATTCTAGGCTCAAATTATTCTCCGGGAAATTGAAGTCCCGGTGGAGAGGTCCATATGTGATCACAAGCGTATCACCATATGGATACGTAGAGCTCCAGGATAATGATTCTAATAAAAAGTTCATTGTTAATGGACAGAGAGTCAAACATTATCTTGAAGGCAATTTTGAGCAAGAATGCTCAAAACTGAGGCTTGATTAAAGCTCAGTAATAGTCCAGCTAATGACAATAAAGAAGCGCTTGCTGGAAGGCAACCCAGCCATTTACAAAGTTTATTTGTTAAATAATTGATTTTTACAGGTATATGTCAAAGTATCTTCAAGGTAAAATAGCAATTGCTTGAATTCACAAAGTTACAAGGGAATTTGGAAGCTCACTGGCGTGAAAAAGCCAGTAAGAAACATTTTGGGCGTTGAACGCCCAAAAGAAGCACCCACTGGGCGTTCAACGCCAGTAAGGGTAGCCATCTGGGCGTTAAACGCCAGAAAGAAGCACCTTCTGGGCGTTTAACAACGTTCTGGGCGTTCAGAAAAATGCCCAGTGACAAAGGACTTCCTGGCGTTCAACGCCAGAAAGAAGCAACAGCTGGGCGTTGAACGCCCAGGAGAAGCAACAATTGGGCGTTAAACGCCCAAAACATGCAGCGTTTGGGCGTTTAACGCAAGAATGGTTGGGAGGAGGTAAAATTCGTTTTTCTTCACAAATTTTCTAATTTTTATATTTCAATTCATGATTTCTTGCATAAACATGTTTCAAAATATCATCCTTCAATTCCAAAAATTTTAATCCTAATTTCTAAAAACCCTAATTTCTAAAATCCTTTTTCAAAAATATTAAATGCATCTTAATCCATAAAGACAAATTGTTTTCCAATCCAATCCAACTCTTTTTTTTAAAGTTTTTCAAAACTCAATTATCTTTTAAAAATCTTCTTTCAAAATTAAAATTAAAATTTATCTTTTCCAAATATCATTAACAATTTTTTCTTTATATCTTTTTCTTATCATATTTATCTTTTATAAATCATATCTTCTATCTTATCTTTTTCTTCTTATTTTCGAAACCCACCCTCCTTCCCTTTATATCCACATTCGGCGCCCCTCTCATCATCCACCATTCCACACTTGCTCTCCTCCTATCCCTCTCCTTTCTTTTCTTTTGCTTGAGGACAAGCAAACCTCTAAGTTTGGTGTGCTTATCCGTGATCACAAAAACATACTCACTTTGATCATGGCCCCTAAAGGAAAACAACCCACCCCAAGAGGCAAGAAAGAGAGTATTCCAAAACCACTTTGGAATCAAGGGAAGTTCTTGACTAAAGAACATTCAGACCATTACTACAAAATAATGGGTCTAAGATCAGTGATCCCGGAAGTCAAGTTCGATCTGAAAGAAGATGAATATCCGGAGATCCAAGAACAAATTCGAAACAGGAACTGGGAAATCCTAGCTAATCCTGAAACAAAAGTGGGAAGGAATATGGTTCAGGAGTTCTATGCTAATCTGTGGCAGACAGACAGACAAAGAATAATTGGAGCTGCCCTCTATGACCATCGGACCTTAGTCAGAGGAAAGATTGTTCACATCCATCCTGACAAAATCAGGGAGATCTTTAAGCTTCCTCAACTGAAAGATGACCCAGACTCCTTCAATAGGAGAATGATAAGGGTAAACAAAGGCCTGGACAAGATTCTAGAGGATATATGCATCCCAGGAGCCAGGTGGACCACCAGCACCACTGGCATCCCAAATCAACTCAAGAGAGAAGATTTTAAACCAGTTGCCAGAGGCTGGCTGGACTTTATTGGGCGTTCTATATTGCCCACCAGCAACCGTTCTGAAGTTACTGTTAAAAGAGCAGTAATGATTCACTACATCATGTTGGGAAGAGAAGTAGAAGTTCATCAACTAATCTCGTGTGAACTCTACAAAATAGCAAACAAGAACTCCAAGGATGCAAAATTGGCCTATCCAAGCTTAATTTCTATGCTCTGCAGAGATGCCGGAGTGAAGATGGGAATAACTGAGTATATCTCAGTTGAGCGGCCAATCACTAAAATATCAATGGAAAGACAACAGCTGCAGGATGATCCAATCAAGAGGAGAGCACAAGAATTCCTCCCAGAACTTCCTCAATTCGAATATTAGGAACATCTTGAGGCATCTGTTTCCAAGTTGCAAGAAGTTATGAACCAAATAAAGGAAGAACAGAACAATCAAAGTGGCATGCTTTGCAAATTGCTTAGGAAACAAGAAGAACAAGGGCGTGACTTAAGGGAGTTGAAGTGCAAGAAATTAATCCTTGAAGGACCAAGCACCCCACAGATCAGAGGAACATCCACTTTCCAAAATACAGGTTGTTGAGTTCTAATTTTAGCTTTAACTCTGTGATAGTGTTATCATAGGAATTTACCTTAGAAGTTATACAGTAGTAGTAGTAATTAGCATATCTATTCTGGTTTTATTTCCAATTAAGTTATAATTTATTTTTCTCATCATCATCAAACATGAATAAAATAGTAAATTTTTAGAATAAAGCGGCAATATTTTTTTCGAGTTCTTAATAAGAAAAATTCTAATTATTTATATGTGGTGGCAACACTTTTTGTATTCTGAATGAATGCTTGAACAGTGCATATTTTGTATCCTGATTTTTACGAATGTTGGCTCCTGAAAGAATGAGAAACACGAAAAATATTATTGATGATCTGAAAAATCATGAATTTGATTCTTGAAGCAAGAAAAAGCAGTGAAAAAAAAAACTTTTACAAGGAATCATTGGATCAAGAAAAAGAAAAAAAGCCAATAGCCCTTAAAACCAAAAGGCAAGGGTGAAAAGGATCCAAGGCTTTGAGCATCAGTGGATAGGAGGGCCCAAGGAAGTAATTCCAGGCCTAAGCGGCTAAATCAAGCTGTCCCTAACCATGTGCTTGTGGCATGGAGGTCCAAGTGAAAAGCTTGAGACTGAGTGGTTAAAGTCGTGATCCAAAGCAAAAAGAGTGTGCTTAAGAGCTCTGGACACCTCTAACTGGGGACTTTAGCAAAGCTGAGTCACAATCTGAAAAGGTTCACCCAGTCATGTGTCTGTGGCATTTATGTATCCGGTGGTAATATTGGAAAACAAAGTGCTTAGGGCTACGGCCAAGACTCATAAAGTAACTGTGTTCAAGAATCAACATACTACACTAGAAGAATCAATGATACTATCTGAATTCTGAGTTCCTATGGATGCCAATCATTCTGAATTTCAAAGGATAAAGGGAGATGCCAAAACTGTTCAGAAACAAAAAGCTACTAGCCCCACTCATCTAAATTAGAATCTGAGCTTCACTTAAAACTCGGAGATTTTATTGCTCCTTAAATTCTTTTTATCCTATTTTGTTCATCTAGTTGCTTGGGGACAAGCAACAGTTTAAGTTTGGTGTTGTGATGAGCGGATATTTTATACGCTTTTTGGGGGTATTTTCATGTAGATTTTAGTATGTTTTAATTAGTTTTTAGTAGAATATCATTAGTTTTTAGGTAAAAATCATATTTCTGGACTTTACTATGAGTTTGTGTGTTTTTCTGTGATTTCAGGTATTTTCTGACTGAAATTGAGGGAGCTGAGCAAGAATCTGATTTAGGCTGAATAAGGACTGCTGATGCTGTTGGATCCTGACCTCCCTGCACTCGGAATGGATTTTCTGGAGCTACAGGAGTCCAATTGACGCGCTCTCAATTGGGTTGGAAAGTAGACATCTAGGGCTTTCCAGCAATATATAATAGTCCATACTTTGCGTGAAGATAGATGACGTAAACTGGCGTTCAACGCCAGTTTCATGCTGCAGTCTGGCGTCCAGCGCCAGAAACAGGTTACAAGTTGGAGTTCAACGCCCAAAACACGTTACAACCTGGCGTTCAACTCCAGAAACAGCCCAAGCTCGTGAGAGGCTTAAGTCTCAGCCCCACCACACACCAAGTGGGCTCCAGAAGTGGATTTCTGCACCAATTATCTTAGTTTACTCATTTTTTGTAAACCTAGGTTACTAGTTTACTATTTAAACAACTTTTAGAGACTTATTTTGTATCTCATGACATTTTCAGATCTGAATTACATACTCTTTGACGGCATGAGTCTCTAAACTACATTGTTGGGGGTGAGGAGCTCTGCAGCGTCTCGATGAATTAATGCAATTACTTATATTTTTCCATTTACATATGTGTGTTCCTATCTAAGATGTTCATTCGCGCTTAATTAGGGAGAAGGTGATGATCCGTGACACTCATCACCTTCCTCACTCCATGAACGTGTGTTTGACAACCACCTCCGTTCTACATCAGATTGAATGAGTATCTCTAAGATTCCTTAATCAGAATCTTCGTGGTATAAGTTAGACTGATGGCGGCATTCATGAGAATCCGGAAAGTCTAAACCTTGTCTGTGGTATTCCGAGTAGGATTCTGGGATTGGATGACTGTGACGAGCTTCAAACTCCTGAAGGCTAGGCGTTAGTGACAGACGCAAAAGAATCATTGGGTTCTATTCCAACCTGATTGAGAACCGACAGATGATTAGCCGTGCTGTGACAGAGCATTTGGAACGTTTTCACTGAGAGGATGGGAAGTAGCCATTGACAACAGTGACACCCTACATAGAGCTTGCCATGGAAGGAACTTTGCAATTATGTTATTGAGTTGAATATTACATTGCAGGGATTTAGAGGACAAAGCATCTCCAAAACCCCAACATACTCTCCATTACTGCATTACAAGTAATTAATTCACGCTCTTTTATTTTTCTAGTAATTCAAACTGATAATTTTAATTGATATCCTGACTAAGAATAATAAAATAAACATAGCTTGCTTCAAACCAATAATCTCCGTGGGATCGACCCTTACTCACGTAAGGTATTACTTGGACGACCCAGTGCACTTGCTGGTTAGTTGTGCGGATTGCAAAAGTGTGATTGCAATTTCGTGCACCACATACCCCTGGTAGAACCTCCTTTTTATAACTAATCCTAATAAATTTAAATCTAAAATTAAAATCATATCTTTTCCTATTTTAAAAATCAAATTTGAATTTAAATCAGAATTAATTATAGCAATCAGCAAGTCTTCAATTGATGGATGGGGACCACTTGATTCCTTCACTCTGCAGTCTCTGATCTATACTTTCTGGGCTGAAAACTGGGTCAAAAGCAACCTAGAAATCGCCCCCAGCGTTTTCTGCATTTTCCGCACGTGGCGCATGTCACGCGTACGCGTCGATGGTCTTTTTCGCAAGTCACGCGGACGCGTCGGTCACGCGCACGTGTCGCTGTGCAATTTTTCAAATCACGCGTACGCGTCAGTCACGCGCACGCGTCGCCATGGAAAGCTCCAAATCACGCGCACGCGTCGCTCTTCGTTGCCATCTCCTTTGATTCTTGTGCTGCAGAAACTCCATCAAATCCAGCCGAATGCTACCTAAAATAAACAAAATTGCAAAAGACTCAAAGTAGCGTCCATATTGGCTAAAAGATAATTAATTCTTTATTAAACTCAATAAATTAGATGCAAATTCACTAGGAAAAGATGGGAAAAATGCTCATGCATCACCGTTACCAATGTAACCGCCCCCATGTGTAAATGCAAAAGTAGAACAGACGCAACGTTTGATCAAATGCGACGGTTCAAGAAATTCAAAATCACGTTGGTTTCAAAATTAGAATCATGTCAGTTTTCCGACTTGAGAAGAAATACCGACTTAAGCATCTCCGAATTCAATTAATACTCGAATCCAACTCATAATTAAAAGATCGGACTCGAGTAGGGGCACTGTTCATACCCTAACCCAAGACAATGGCCAGGTCCAATTAAGTTAAACGGGCCCAATCCAAAGGACTGGCCTCCACTGTTCACCCGACTTCCTCCAAGAAGTCGGACTCGACACGAGTTGGCAGATAACATTTATTCAAATAAGTAACCGCCTCCTCAAATTTCTCACCCACTTCTAGAAGAGATATCACAACAACCCTAAGATAAAGGGACGGTTATCCACCATCAGAAGTGGAACTATTTCAGCGGTGGTTATTGGTCCCGCACCTATAAATATACTGATACTCTCAGGTAAATCTAAGTTCCAATACATTCTAAATCTGCTTATCTCCTTGCTAACTTAGAAATCGGAGTGTCTTTGCAGGTACCACCCTCTATTCTTTCACATACACAACTTGGATGGCGATTCCTAAACATAAAGCAAGTCAAAAATCACATTCCTTTAGTGTTTGGGCCTCTCATTTAAGTCCAACCATCCGATTTTAGGTAAATTCCGGAACACATGTCATGTCTTTGAGGTAGTCATTTTAGACTTTAGAGAATCCACACTTGAGTTAGAGACACTGCGACGATTTACTCATTTTTTTGTTCATTAGAATATTTACTAAATGACAAAAGCAAAATTGGCAACAGTTTTCTACTACTGAATATCATGTTTCGGTATTGGTTGGTGAACATATTATAATTTTCCTATAGTATAACATAGTACCACACTATACAACACATTTTTTAATGAATGATTCTTTTGAAAATTATTATTTAACATTTTTTTTGGTATATAAAATTATCATTTAACATGATAATGACATTTATTAAAATAGTGTTCCATCAGATTCTACGAGTCCAACAATTATTTTAAAAATATAAAATAGTATTTATGTACGAAAAGTTTTCCACCTTATATCACGATTGGCTTTACTAGCTAGGTAGCTAAAGGTTGGGGTTAGTGGGATGTAACTTGGATTAATGGATTGTTTGTTGGTTTACGAAGCGTATCTGTCTTTCTATATAATTAATTTCTTGTGAACATAGAATTATAGTGATATCTTTGTGGTTGATGGAACTTAATTAGATTTTGAAGCATCCAATTGGAAAGTTAGTCCATCTTACAAGAAGACGATTTTGGTGGTGCCAAAAGTCTCAAGTCAACGTGAACAATATAAATTATGCTTTCATACTACTATACTAGTATATTATTTTTCTTTTTTGTCGTTTCAACTCATTTAATCAGTTATAAGACTAGTTTTTTTTATTTAATTATAGAAACGTAGGAATTTTAGAGCTTCTTTCTTTCTCCACACACAACTCATCACAAATTTATTCACAATCAAAGTCTAGATTATTAAAAATTTAGAGGATCTAAATCCGTAAAAAATATTTGACATATAATTATTTAATATAATACATATTTTAATAGAAAAGTCAAAGCTATATTTTTAGATTAATTGTATTTGAAATTAAGTCTTATAATAATAAAAGTTTGAAAAATAATAAATTTTGGTAATTATTGTTATGCTAAATAACTTTTTAATTAATATGAGTTTCTATAAAAAAAATTTTAATTTTAAATTATTAAATTATTTACTTTTTTTTTTTACCCCAAAAGGTCATTATTTTGATTTATATTAGTCCCAAATATACAATTACTTCATCTTTCATCTGTCACTAGATATATTATATTTATACAAAAATGCTTTTTTATATTTCTAAAATTTGAACACAAAATATTTTAATTAGAATATAAAATAATTAACAATTTAACTATTTTCATATTTATTATCATTATATATATTTTGAATAAATAAAAGTGCATTAATTAAAAATTTTAATTGGAAACTAAATCTCATAATTACAAAATTTTCTACTTATAAAAATTTAATCAATCTCTTTTGAATAAATAAAAGATTAATTCCATGATAGGTAAACAAATTATTTATTTTGCAGAAAAATTACTTTTCCTCTTTCACATTATTTATTATCTTTTATTTTTATTTTTTTTTTCTAAATTTAATGAATAAAATCACAGTTATGGAGCATAAAAATGAAATATTTCTTAATAAAAAATATTTAGAAATCATGGGAAGTCATAATTTATTATTTTGATATTTATTTAATATATTTATTTTTTATTTTTTATTTTAAAATTATTGTTAAAATAAATTATATATATATATATATATATATATATATATATATATTAAATAAAATAACTTTTTGTACTATTTCCTAGTCTTTACCAAACATTACTCTTGTCAACAATGGCTGAAGATAGAACTTATGCTGCACATACACTAATTCAGATATGGGATATAGTTATAATATGATACGGAATTACGGATACCTCAATATACAAATTTTAAAGTCAAAAAAAGTATAAATAGATAATGAAAATATTAAATAATATAAATAATAGATATATTATTAGATGTTTATTTTATTAAATGTATAAATAATTATTTTAATATTAAAATTTAGATAAATAATTTAAAAATACAATGTATTTAACTTAATTAATAATTATTTATATTATTTAAAATAATTATTGATTACTTAATATAATTTTTTAAAATTTTATAAAATATGAAAATACATATATATAAATTATAAAGTATTTTTTAAATAAATTATAATAATATTTTAATATTTTATTAATATTAAAATATAAATTATTTTTTTAATTATTTTTAATATCTTATTTTAATTATATAAAATATTTAAAATATTTTTTAATAAACAATAATATATATTATTTTTAAATTTATTTTAAAAATACATACTAAAAATAAAATTAGGCACCTTAACACATCGAACAAATGAAGATGAATATCCTCTCAAAAATGTGTCTGATATACACGAACGGTGCAACTCAATGAACTGATGAAGTGTTCGTGATTTATAAAACCCCTCCCGCACACGTGGTGCCACGTCAGGTGCGTACTTACTACCAAACTGGAAAGTCCCAAACTACCCTTCCACACTTGGCTTACAAAATTGCACCAACCCTCATAGAGTCATAATCATTAATCTCAACCTCTTTCATTTTTTCTCACCAACCCCCACACCATATTAAACCAAAACCAAAACAGTATTAACTGTTAACATAAATTTTTCTTTCTTTTCTTTCTTCACTTGCAATTCTTGGGGGGTTGTTGTGCAAATGCACTATACTCATTCCCCACCAACCTAACCCTTTTATTATACTTTGCAAATCATTACAACCGTGTTCCCTACAAACAATCTCTTTCTTCCATTATGATTTCACATATTTTTTCGAATTAAATGAGTTTGTAAAACTGTAACACACTTCTCTTTGAAACCATTTTCTATTTTCATTTTCCCTTCAAGAATGGCTGCTAACATAAATTTAGCTCCTTCATCTATGTCCGCCACAAGGAGGTTCCATTTTTCTTCATCTTCTTCTTGTTCCTTGGCACCCCATTTGAGTTTTAGAAGGACCAAGTTGGGATTTGAATCCAAAATCCCATCTTTAGTACTGAAAGGATGGAGAAGAACAGAGAATTTGGAGAGCAAGAAAAGGAAAGAACAAGAACATCAACAATGGAGGAGTACCAGTACCAATGTGAGGTGCACTGCAGAGGGAATAGATGGAGGCATGTTCATTGGAAAAAGAGCCAAAGAAGAAGGTGTTAGGATTCCAGAGAGGTTTAAGGTGGTGAGTTTGGTGGCATGTGTTATGTGTCTTTGTAATGCTGACAGGGTTGTTATGTCTGTGGCGGTTGTTCCTCTTGCTTCAAAATATGGATGGTCAAGTTCTTTTCTTGGCATTGTTCAGGTACATATTTTGTTGGAAAATAATTCCCCGAAATAATATTTTATGTTTATAACATATACACCAACTCAGATGAATCCAAAAAGAAAGAAATTTTGATGATGATGATTCATGAATCAGAGGACAAAAAGCAGGCACAAAAAGCCATCCTAGGACTGCAAAAAGAAAATATTTGTTTATTTGAAAAAGGAATCAAATCAAATCATATAATGTATCTTTATTATTAATTTATATTTCTTGGATACTGATGAAAATTTTTTAAACAAAAATTTATTTCATTTTATTTTGTAGGTACAATATAAATGATTACTTTTAAAGTCAAATCTGACTTCCTTTTTTTATTTATTTGGTTTGGTTCTGAATTCTGATCATGATTTAGTGAACATGAGGACGAAGCAGGCATACAGAGCTATCATATAAATGTAATCTTGGACTGCAAAAGAAAATACTTTTATATTTGAAAAGGAATCATATCATCTATATTTATTATTAATATATATACAGATCCTACTTCTTTAGGGAAAAAAAATTAAAATATTTTCTTGAACATAAGTAATTTCTTTTGAAGCAACCTAAGATGTTTTTGTTTTGGTTTTGGTTTTGGTGAATTACTCACTAACATGAAGATTGATGCCTTATGTATGCAATTACCAGTCATCATTCTTGTGGGGATACATATTCTCCTCTGTGGTTGGAGGAGCTTTGGTGGACAGATATGGAGGGAAAAGGGTGCTGGCATGGGGTGTTCTTTTGTGGTCTCTGGCAACTCTTCTTACCCCTTTGGCAGCCAACCACTCCACAACAAGCTTGTTGGCAATTCGCGCCTTCTTCGGCCTAGCTGAAGGAGTGGCGCTTCCATCCATGAGCACTCTCATGTCAAGGTGATTCCTCAAAACTTCTATTGAACATGTAGACATTGTAGCTATGCCTTTATTTAACACTAGGGAAATGAAGTGCTCAAGAGTTTTTCATGCCATTCTTGTTCTTGGACGATAAGGTATTACTTAACGAGTTTAACTTTGATGCACCTATGGTTTAAAACGTTTTACATAGTTGCCGGATTTTATCTGTTTTCGGGTGACCATTCACGCAATCAATGTAAAAGAGAGTTATTTTTGCTGACATGAGGTAATGGAATGTACTTGTAAAACTGTTTTACTTTATTATCTAATTTAGAATAAACCACAAATTCAGAATTTGAAAGATTGAAACACAAACAATTAGCTTATAAAAGAACTAAACAAGCTTGTGGTATATGAAAGATATACCCAGTTTAACACATTTCCCCCAAAATGTCATCTTGATTTTGTTTCCATTGGCATTGCTTATTTTCTTATGTGAGTTTGGGGTAATTTGTGAAATGAATTACATCTTTAAGATAGCATGAGCTTATTTAGCTCTTATTGTTTATTAGCATTTCAGTTTTTCAAGGATTAAAGTGGTGATTTACTTTGTAATCCATGTAATCTACCTAATCCAATAGGACAAGAGTTAGTTGTTCTCATGGTGAATATCGACGAAACATAGCTTCTCTTATTGTTGTTGGATATGCATGCAAAGCGAGTTCTCTGAAAAATCAATTCTGATCTTTATCTTCATATATATTTTAGTTGGTTCCCAAGTAATGAGAGGGCGAGTGCAGTTGGAATTTCAATGGCTGGATTTCATCTTGGCAATGTTATAGGCTTGTTGCTCACACCAATTATGTTGTCCACTATCGGAATCTCCGGTCCTTTTATCTTATTCTCCTCTCTTGGGTTGCTCTGGGTGACAACATGGGCGTATCGAGTCACAGATGATCCTCAAGAAAGTAATTTCATCAGCAGATCAGAGCTAAGATTGATACAAGCTGGAAAAGCAGCTTCTCCCAAGAAAAGCAGCCAGTTTCCTCCACTACGCCTTCTACTATCGAAATTACCATCATGGGCTATCATATTTGCCAATGCAACTAACAATTGGGTGAGTTCTACTTGCCTTTGGATGATATGAATCAAGATTCGCTTGCTATTATGAACTCGATTTCGAATAACAGTGATTATTGTTTTAAAACTTTGCTTAATTTGCAGGGCTACTTTGTTCTTCTCTCATGGATGCCAGTTTATTTCAAAAGCGTAAGTACTTTCTCAATTTGATCTTGACATAGTTATATTAATGAAACAGTTTTTTTATTCTGCTTCTTATGTTGTTTGAATAATCAAATGGAGATTACTTATGAATTAAGTAGCTATATATCCTTCTTGTTTACTCATCGCACTAAGTATGCCATGTTCTGAGCATGTCAAATTAATTTAATTCTGCCTAAAGTTGACATTATTTGTCTACAATAACAAAGTCAACCAGGTGCTTGGTTGCATTCTTGTTTAGTTAGTAACTTTGAATGCCACATGAGCACTGCAATTGAATATTTCTTTCTCACCCCCCCCCCCTTTTTTTTTCGTTTTGCTTAGTTCCCTTTTCGAGTGGATTGAACTTGAGCAGAAGTAATTTATATAGACAATATGAAGCAGGGAACTTTCAATAATGATTCTTTTTCTAATTTATAATTTCTGCAGGTATATAATGTGAATTTGAAGCAAGCAGCTTGGTTTAGTGCAGTTCCATGGGCAACAATGGCCATTTCAGGCTATCTTGCTGGTTCTATATCAGACTCCTTAATCAACAAAGGGTACCCCACGACATTTGTCAGGAAGGTCATGCAGGTAATTTACCTTTTTCATCAGCACCATCGTTGCCAAAGGATGTGTTTCTGACCATTTGAATTGCTATGCCTATTACCTAGCTGTGAAAACAAAAATTGAAAGGAAAATATATATGTTCACTTTGAAACAATAATGGTGCATTTGCGAGTCGGAATTCTGGAGGGAAGGGGAAAAGTCCAATAAGACACCTTTAAAGTGAGTTCGCCTCTATAATGTGGAAGTAAATATCAATCTACCCCAAAATCAATAAAGTACATTGTGAACGAACTTGAGTTAGTCGAGTGGTCAACTCATTCGTCTGCTTAAGCAAGTGTTGGGGGGTTCAAATCCATATTATTAACTGACAAGACTATTTCCTCATTCATGTTGATTTTTAGTACTAATATATATCTGAAGTATTATATTATCTAAGGGCATGAATATGCACCATTAGCGAGTTTGAACTTTGAACCATGAATACTTTTTGTAACTTACAGACCATTGGATTCATTGGGCCAGCAGTGACCTTACTGTGCCTATATTATGCCAATTCACCAACAACTGCTGCCACTCTCATGACTGCGGCTCTGAGCTTGAGTTCTTTCAGCCAGGCCGGCTTTATGCTAAATATACAAGTAAGTTCAACTCTCAAAATTTCAACATACCCTTTAAGAAAAGCACACTTATCATATTTGATGCAAACTTAGAAGAGAGATGTTATCTGTACGCAATGTTTGTGTTAACCCGATGTTGACATAGTCCTTATCCATCGTTCCATGCGGTGTAAGCTCCATTTGGTTTGGGTGTTAATCCCATATAATAGTGAACGAGAGTATATTGTCATGATGTGTCGTAAATGCTCTCTTCGTATAACATTAAGTGAAGATTCACGTACAGTTGTCTTCATGTGAAGTTGATAGTTATATTGGTTAGATAACAATTTAATCAAACTCGAAACTTGTTAAATCATTTAACAGTTCTCAACTATCGACTTCACATAAAAATAACTGCATGGAAGTTTTTGCCATAATGTTACCCAAATTACAAGTTACATTGGTTACACCAGAACCTCACAATTTTCACATTTGTATATGGTCAGGATATTGCTCCTCAGTATGCAGGAATACTACATGGTAATTGATTTATTTAATCAAATAATGTATTATATTTATAGGGAATACGTTTTTTTTTCATTTTATTTTAAGATTTTCTTTTTGCTTATAATAATTTATTACTACAGGAATATCAAATTCAGCTGGGACTTTAGCAGCTATCATAAGCACAATTGGAACCGGTTATTTTGTACAGTGGCTGGGTTCATTTCAGGCTTTCTTAACTTTAACAGCAGCTCTTTATTTTGTCACAACCATTTTTTGGAATCTTTTTGCTACAGGCGACCAAGTTTTGTGAGTTTATTATTCATTAGTAAATGTTTTCATATTTTTGAGAATCTGAATCTTAGAAGATTTCCAAGTTCAAATTCTCATGAACGTGACAGCATTTAATAACGGCACGTTTTGTGGGGAAATTTTCCACATCTTTGCATCCCGATAAAAGCCGAAGGAGAAAATCATTGGTTTCAAAATTGGGGGAGTGATCTACTAGGAGAAAGAAATGAATGAAGATCATTTTTTTATTTATATAGTTTATTATCTTAAAAATGAGATTCGTCATGTATTTAGTAGTTCTAAAATGAAACGAAATAAAGTGTACGTTTCTTTTTTATATTTTTTAAAATTTTTTAAATGAACCAAAAATTGTGAAGTGTGTGTGTGGATAATGTATATAGTTTCAGGTGGTTTAGAAAGTGATAGGATGAATATATTTTACATTCTTGTATAGATTACAAGAAAATATGCGATGAATAATCTATTTACTATTTTGATGCATAATGTTACGTGTCATACTGAAATACTTAAAACTAAAATTCAGTTCCCTGTTGCCATTGGGATTGCGTCAAGTGTATATTAAATTGATGTGCCAACTTAATTTTGTTACATCCACGACGATGGAGTTTAACCTAAGATTTATGATTGGACCATCCCTACTACTTTTTGGTTGTGGACAGTATTTTTAGTTTGATAGACTAAAGACTAATTCGTCGCAGATCTGAATTCTATTTAAAGTTCTATTGTTAGCCAATAAATTATTGTATGCATAAATTATTGTATGAATAATCTGATCACTCGATGATCACTTGAATAACTCAAATTGGTTACCATCACTACTATTTGATCATTATGTTACTTACCCTCAATCTTAAAATTGGAACATTTTTTAATATTCAAAATATTGCAAGTCTTTACCAATGCAAAATAATGTTATTTTATTCTTGAACAACTCAAAATTTCAAAGATGTAACTGCCATTTTGCCATTCTCTCCCACGCTCTCACCACCATCTCATTCTGCCATTTTATGTATTTCACTTCTCTAAATCCTACCTTTATTAAAAAAAAATTCGTTAAAGAAAAAAAAATCAAAATGGAATTTAAATAAATAAGAAGATTCGGAAGGACTTGAGCTAAATTTTCTTTTTTATATATATTTGGTAACTAATTTTTTATGTACACAAAATATTTTTTATTTTTTTATTATACTAGCGTTTATAAAAATTGCATTTAAAATTTATGCGTATTATAAATATTTGTTGGGCCACTTATTTTTATATAAAATAATTGACATAAAATCAATTATAACTCAATAATTAAAGAATTAGTAAGAAACATAACTTGAATTGCTTTGGTTCAATTCTCAAAAAAAATTATTTTAGAACCTAAGGATGTATGTGATTCAAGGATTAATTTTCATGCCTAGGAATATCGTTACTAGGAATATGATTCCTTGGAATAATATTACCAAGTATATAGTATTCCTATGTTTGGTTTGTAAAAATAAAATCTATGAAATATTAATAATATGCCTAGGAATGTTTTAGTTTTTGTTTGATTCATATTTAATATATTTGAGAATTGTAAATACTTTGTCCAAAATGTCCTTATAATTTTTAATTAGAATATTAATGATTAAATTTAATAAATATATATATAAAATAAAAATATAATAAAATAAAATATTTTTAATTAAACTTTTTAGACTCTAATTTTTAAATAAATATAAATACAATAAAATATTATTTTTATTTTATTTTTAAATTTACTAAAATACTCCTAATATCAAATATCTTTAATTAAAATTATTATTGATTCTATTTTTTTTAAATTTACTAAAATATCCCTAATAACAAATATCTTTAGTTAAATTATTTTTTACTCTAAATTTTTTTAAATTTACTAAAATATCTCTAATATCAAATATCTTTAATTAAAATTATTATTGATTCTAATTTTTTTTAAATTTACTAAAATATCCCTACTAAAATATCCCTAATAACAAATATATTTAGTAAAATTATTATTGACTCTAAATTTTTTTAAAGTTACTAAAGTACTCCTAATATCAAATATCTTTAATTAAAATTATTATTGGTTCTAATTTTTTTAAATTTACTAAAATTAATTAAATTATTATTGACTCTAAATTTTTTAAATTTACTAAAATACCCCTAATATTAAATATGTTTAATTAAAATTAACACAAAATACGAATCTAAATTTTCAAAAATTTCATAATTCATAATTCGTCTGATAATCCATAATTGAACTTATATAAAACAAATCTCAACGATTCTAACCACATGTGTATTAAAAAGCTTTACTATTATCCAAATTAAAGTTACAAAGAAGTCTCAAAAAGTTAAAATTTACTAACAGACACACAACTCTTGTACAAGAACGCAAACACATCAACAAAATGAAATCAATATTACAATAGACAACCTCATACATAGAAAAATGATCACAATTATCGTGTATGATGTCTTCTCCTCTATTGGTTCCACATTTCTTGTGCAAGTTGATCCCTCTATCTACCCCAAGCATCGCTCATCTCAATATGGTGGATCGTTCCCCCATCTACTCCAAGCATATTTTGATCTACTATCTCATCAATAGGATCCACAACCATCACTCTTCTAATGTGATTATGCAAAAGGCAACATGCAGTTATAATTCTTCCTTGAGTTTTAATAGGATAAAATGACCTTTCCCTTAAAATTCTCCATCTTGCTTTCAATACTCCAAATGCCCTTTCAATGACATTTCTAACTTGTGAGTGTTTTATATTAAAAAGTTCTTGGGCTGTACTAGGTTGATTATGTGGATTAAACTCACTCAAATGATATTTTTGTCCTCTATAATGTGCCAAAAATCCTTCATAATTCATGTATCCAGCATCACATAAGTAATAATGACCTAGTGTGACATACACAATTGAACAAAATTAATGAAAGATCAAATGGTTACTTTGATAACATATTAAAGTCTCAATAAAATACCTTGGAGAACACTAAACCCATTACGAAATAGTGCATCTCGCAATACCCTAGAATTCGCAGCTGAACCCTCCCAACCCACCAGTATGTAGATAAATTGCATATCGGGAGCAACCACTCCAAGCACATTGGTTGTTATGTCACCTTTTCTGTTTCAATATCTAGGCTTATTAGCCTCAAGAACATTGACTTTGATATGAGTACCATCTAAGACTCCTAGGCAATCCTAAAATCCAAAACAAAGATCAATTAACTCAATCCTAAAGAACACCAACCATATGAGATTTAATAACATTGGCAAAATAAATTATCTTAAACCATTTCCATCGTTCATCCATTCTATCCTAGCTAAATGGTTGAGGTTTCTTCAATAAGAGATTATGACATCTCAAAATAGCAAGCAATACATCATTAAACCGCCTACTAATTGTTTCTTCAGATCTCACAAATTGTCTCTTTATTACTCTAATTTTGACGTCATGTGCTATAATATGTAAAAATATGGCAACCATTTCTTCCACAACCATATTCCTAATACTTGGTTCTAACCTTCCAACCCTTTTAAGCATGTTACACAATGCATGAAAGGCACATCTATCCATTCTTGTATTTTCTATACATGCTAGATCACTAAAATAAATAATCCTATCAACACTAATATCTCTTATTACTTGCCTACTATAACTATCATTCCATTTTTTTTTTCAATTGCAATATAATCAAAACATAGCAAATCATCAACAACTTAACCATAAGGTCATTTATTGATTCGAAATATAAAATCATGCAGGCAATAACTTTCATCTTCTGTTTGGGATCTATTTTGTAAAAAAAAAAATATTAAAATATTTAGCTAGAAGACTTAACTATTTATTTATTCTATGTAAACTTTTTTTATCATTTAAAAAATAAAATTAATAGCCATACTTCAAACTTATTCGAAATATTTAAAAGGGAGCATATTTAGCATTCTCAAACTACAGATGAAATTAAATATCAAGGATAGTCATCAAATAATGTTCAAGCTAGCCAACTGGAATTAGCCTAAATGGGGTAGATGATTAGGATAGAGTTCTCCCTTCCCTTGTACCCTGGGTTCCAAACCCCCTTTCTTTGTACCCTAAAAAATAAAATAATAATGATTAATCTCCAAATCCCATTTGTCCTATCTTGTCATACTCATAATGATGTTGTTTGACAGGAAAAAAGTAGAAATTAAAACATTTCCTACCATATTAAGAATATTTAGTTAAAACTTACCTCCTTTGTTAAGTGATCTATAGCTAATAGTCCTTGTAATACAGGTCGACCCTTCTCAATTGATGGTGTATAAGCAGTCAAATGTGCCCTTGGACAAAAGCAGCTGGACCTAAAAATATAAACCTTAGATCAAATACTAAAACAAGCTTATAAAAAGGGCCTCTTAGGACTATAACTAATCCATGAACCAATCAATATTCATATTCCATCTTTAATATAGAAAGCATGTCAAAAGTGTTCAGTGTACCACAGGCCTCAACAAGATACGCTATCATAACATGCTTTAGGCAACTTCTTCAACTTTTTTTAAATTTTATATTGTAAGTTTTGCTATTCAAACATCAAATACACAGCAAGTATGTGGCAGACATTTGCAACTTGAAGGATAAAAAAACTTTTTTGGGGTAAAATAACATTTTTTTCCCAGATAAAAGAAGAGTATCGTTAAGACGTAGAGAAGAATCAAATAAGATGACATGATGATAAGAGATCCTCCCTGCAAAAAAAAAAAAGAAAAAGAAAAAGAAAACACTGTTGATGAAGTGTAACTGTTCATCGGGAGAACAGAACCACCTAAACTTAACCCTCCTAAAAAGGGAGTTTGAACGCTAGATTACCAATCACTCTAATAGTTGCATACTTCTTTTGTTTTTGAATCTGTTAGACTGAGCTAAACGTGAAGTATACTCTTACTGATAATCAAGTCCTGAGAACCTGATACCCAGAACATTAGTTGGTAACTTTGAAATTGTTCAAGTCTATCCTTTAGTTAGTAAATCCCAACTTGATTAAACTATATCACAGAATTCATTCAATGGATTAGAAACTTAAACATTTCATTATCTTTATAAAATATTCCACTTTTAGCTCCGTAATAAGTTATATGGACACTCGCTAGCAAAACTTTTTACATAACTTGGAGGAAGTAGTTATATATATATGCGAGTAAGTTCTTGAACACTAACTCATAATAAAACCACTTTTATTGTGAATATGTGTAAGTTTGAGGTCATGGAATGGTGTCTATCTAAAACTTTCAAATTCTGGCCAACTCATGTAATGTATATGATCTCTGCTATGTTAGGAGGATCTAGTTCTGGCTGCCAAAAAGCTTGCAGAGTGCCAGAAAATAATAGCTTTCCTAGAGAAACAGTTAAAATCCCTAGCTACACTGGAAGATTTCTTTATTGACACTGCTAGCATTCCAGCAAGTCCATCGCTTGTTGCCCAAAAAATCATAGTAACTTTATACTAAAAGAATGATCACTTAAGTGAAATATACATTGTCATTGTAAGTGAAATTCTATATCATCATTTAATTTTGATGAAAGGTAACATCCAATAAATTGAATGCTGCAGACATGCTTTATACAAATTAGAGAACTTCAATTCTAATCCAAAACAACTTGAAGTTTGATTGTAGGATATCAACAAAAGAGAATCAAAAGCATCATAGTTAAATAGAACACAAGTAAAAGGATGCAAAAGCATAATAGTTAAATTGAGTTGATTAAATTCAAGTTCAGCTAACAAAATTGTAATGAAACAAAATTATCTTTTTTTAGCTCTCAGTGACATAGTGCATGTTTGGGCGCCATTATTTTGTTAAAAAACGATCTTTTTCAATGAAAAAAGATCTTTTTTATTTTTTAATGTGTTTGACAAATTTCTAGTAATAAAAGTAAAAGCACTAGTAAAATAAAAAAAGATATTTTTTGAGAAGCTGTAGTTTACCTCTTTTTTTAAAAGATTTTTTTCTTTAAAAAAAGATATTTTTCATGTAATAAATAAACAAAAAGTACTTTTATATTATTATACCCAAACATAATTGATAGATAAAAAGACCTTTTTACATGAGATATCCAAAGATAAAATTACTTTTACTTCTCTATAAGATCTTTTAAAAAAAGATAACTCAAAAAAAGATCTTTTCTTAAAAGCTCACCCAAACAAGCCCATAATTGCAAATATCTGGCAGAGTAAAAGAATTGCAAGCAATTTTGGTTCTTGAAAAATAATGAAAAACAGCAAACACATGACTAGGTTATGTGCTCCAAAACTCAATCACCAATTCACCATCTAACCTTCATTTTCTCCCCTTAAATTTCAAACACCACAAACTCAAAAGCACTCACTGTGGAAAACAACTTTTCAACTTGTGACCTTATGCAAACTTAACAACGATGTTAACTATCTCAGATCAGTGTCATCATCAAATCATCAGAAATTTGGTGTCAAAAATATCGTAATCATCAACTTACATACCTTATTCGGAGGGTAGCTCCTGTTTCCAACATCAATAGCAACCAATTTGCTCTTATTTAGTATCCCCTGCAACCAACAGAAGAAAGTGAGAGAGGGCAAGAGAGAGAGAGGGAGATCAAAAGAGAGAGAGAGATCGAAATTGAAAGAGAGACAGAGGGAGAGAGAGAACCGTATGCGAAGAACTGGAGAAACGGTGGCAAAGCTTCCTCATCGACGGCGAACTCGACGCCAAGCAAAAAAGTGACAGAGGAGAGAGACCAAACGCGAGCACGTGATGCGGAAGATCCGGCTAGAGGCGCGGCAGCGATGACGGCAAGCATTCAGTAGCGGTGAACCGATGTGAGCTGCGATGATGGAACACGAACGCAAACGAACGATTAAAGTGAATTTTCTTCTAGAATAAGGCGAGGGGTAGTCGTGCAAACTCAAATCGGTGGCGAGACGGTGCTGACGCCGGTGGAGCCTCCATGAATTTGGGGAAAAAGCTCGGCTAGGTTTTAGTTTCGATGGAAGAGGGGCTCTGCTAAGGTTTGGATTTCTGATTAAATGAGGAGTAAAAATCTGAAAAGAAGGGTTGGAGTGAAATTAACAAGGGTATTTTGGTCTTTTCACTTTATTATACACATTCCATTCCCATTGAAATTAAAGATAACCAGGGAGGAGATGGGAATGAAATAGGTTAGATTTTGATTCCAGGAAATAAAACATACCCATGAATAATTTTTTAAATCTTGAACCAAATATGGGAATAAGATATTCTCATCTCAAAATTTCTGGGAATATACTTGTATTCCCTCCAACCACACACACCCTAAGAATCTAAGACAAAAAAGAATGTGAGCCTGGCAACTATAGGAGATATTGCTTTCATGGAGACTCAAATTTGCAAGGCAGTGTGGTTCCATGTTCGTAGTTAGAAAAAAGTGATACGAAATCTCACAGAATTGAGAAGATCACGTGTTGTTTAGGGTTAAACAATTATGTACAGAATCCAGCTACACAAACAATTAAATATAAATATATTCAAGTTTTCATATGATATAATATTATTAGCTGTTCTGAGAAAATATCTGAAACTAATGTAGTTTGGACCTAGACGTGAGGTCCAAACTCATTTGGATGAAGCTTCGATTTGTTGACTAGTGGGGTGAAGTTGTCCGATGTCTTTGAGTGGATGGTGATGGGGGGAACCCACAAATGCTTAAGTTAGTAAAAGTTTAAGGTAGGTTTAAATGGATTGGAATTGAGAAATACCTGAATTAGAAAATGGATTCTCTCAATTTTTTTAACAATTGAGAGAGTAAAGTGTGATCTTCCATCATTAATTTTATAAGTGGGACAAAAAATAAATATGAAAGAGAAAGCAATAAAGGGTTAGAGATCACACTTTACACTCTCAATTTTTATTAACAATTGAGTGGATCCATTCCCAATTCGATAAGATATTTATAAAGGTAGGTAATGACTTGACCATCACTCATGTATCTTTCCACCCCTATGATGGTGGGTAGTTTCTTTCTTAATATCTAGGAAGTTATCTCACGTTGTGGTGGTGATTGAGTTATGGATAATCTTTAATATGATGTTTGACATGGTATTACTTGTCATGTAAGTTAGGTCGGGCGTGGGTTGTGAAACCGACGTCCTGAGCAGATCAGGCAATTTGACCCACGTGTCTAACCAACATGATCTTGGTGGATCTGTTGGACTTCTTGGACTTCATGTGTAATTGGATTTGTTTATTTGGATCTAGCTCTTATTTCTGGGTCAGGATATGAACACTAGCCTATATTGAAGATGGACTATGTTGGTTGTTGCCCGACTTAGATAATTACTATCTTCAATATTTAAAAAAAAATAAGTTGAAGATTTGTTTAAGATTTATTTTAAAGTTTTAATGTAAGATATAATTTTTTATTAATGTTTTATAAACACATTTTACAAAAAGAACTGATGAAAATATTAGTTTTTGTCAGATTACAATAAGTGAGTCTCAAACTTGAGACCTCTACATGAAAAAGGAGGATATATACTATTGAGATACAGTTCGTTGGCACCAATAGAAGTAATTTGATCATAGATCATTTTGCTATAGGATCCAATGAAAAGATTATGTGAACATTAATTTTCTAGTAAGAGTGTAAGAATTTTGTAAATTGACACCATTTGTTAATGGTCCATTGATACAATATACAACATAGGCAAAGAAAGTTAGGTAGAGTTTGGTATAGGATATTGAGACTAAAATTGGGAGATTAAAATTCAGTGAATTTTGAGGATGGAAACTGAAACTTTAATAATATTACTTTTTTAAAATGTTCTCATTCAAAATTTTACATTTTAAGTTTATCCTCTCACACTCTCCCATCCACAGCCAACACTACTCTTTACAGCCTCTACCTCTCACCTCCTTATCCCATTCCACCTCTCACCCTCTACTACCACACCTCTATTATCACCCCTCCTTGCAATCCACTATTACCAACAACAATTATAACAAGAACAACAACAATATCATAAACATATTTTAAAAACAGAATAAAGAGAGAAGAAAAGAGAAAAAAAAGAGAAAGAAGAGGAAAGAAGAAGGAGGAGGAGGAGACAGCAATGGCAAAAAGAAGGGCCGCCATCGCCAAACAAAGAATGGATGGGATGACGAAGGAGGCGACACTAGAGCCTGAGTTAGAGATGCATCTAGGGGAATATGTGACGGTACGGATTGGAGTGGACCGTAGGTGCTAGGGACAACATCGAAAGTAGCAATTGCTACTTCCGACAACTTCTATCTATTATATATGATATTTTAAATAAATTATATATTATAAATATTTGAATAAAAATTTATATTATAAAATAATATTTCAACAAAATAATTAGTTAATAAATTTGAATATAACAATTTAATTATTTTTCAAGTAATAAAAAATATAATTTAATTATTTTATATTTTTATGTTGTAGTTTAGAATATTATTTTAATATTTTAAAAATTGTATTACATGATAATTAATCTCTAAATAAAAAAGATTTATGTTTTTATATTTTTTATTTAAAGATAAAAGATTATGTTTGTCATTTAAATATTATATATTAAAAGATATTTATTTATTTATGTACTAGTAATGTCTAGTGTATTCTATATTTATTACATTCTATTAATGCTCTTCTTTTATAGTAGTTTTTTTATTTACATTTAATAAAATCCAATGATTTATAAAAATGTGGCACATTCAATATGTACGAAATTGTTGTGCTTATTTTAGACATACCCCTTATTCCTCAGAGTAGCCAACAAATTTTTTAAACATGTCTCATGTCTCTACAACATTTTTTATCTATGACTGCAAATTTTTTTGTCACGGTAAAAAAGTATGACCATAGGTCCTCTATAATTACTATTTTTGGGCGTGACCTAAAAAAAATTTTGGTCACGGCTTTTTTAAAATCCATGGTCTAAAAGTACCTATGGTCACCATTTTTTAAAAAAGGTTGACCAAAGAGTACCTATGGTCACGGTTTTAGAAGATGTTTTAAAGGGATCTATGGTCACAATTTTAAAGAGTGATCTAAAAGGATCTCTGGTCACGAATTTTTAAAAAATGATGATCTAAAAGGGCCTATGTTAATAATTTTGAAGAGTAACCTAAAAGGATTTATGGTCACAATTTTGGAGGGTGACCAAAGGAGATCTATGGTCACAGTTTTGAAGAGTGGCCTAAAAGAGTATATGGTCACGATTTTTCAAAAAAGGGTGACCTAAAAGGGATCTATGATCACGGTTTTAGAGGATGACCAAAAGGGATCTATGGTCACGATTTTGAAGAGTGACTTAAAAGGGTCTATAGTCACAGTTTTACAAAAGAGTGACCTAAAAGAGTTTATGGTCATGGTTTTTGGGGTGGCCTAAAGGTATCTATGGTCACAGTTTTAAAAAGTGACTTAAAATGGTCTCTGGTCACGATTTTGGTGGGTGGCCTAAAGGTTCCTATGGTTACAGTTTCGAAAAGTGACCTAAAAAGGTCTATGGTTACAGTTTTACAAAAGGGTGACCTAAAAGGGATCTACAGTCACGATTTTGGAGGATGGCCTAAAAGGATTTATAGTCACAGTTTTGAACAGTAATCTAAAAGGGTCTATGATCACGGTTTTATAAAACGGTAACCTAAAATGAGTCTATAGTCACGATTTTGGAGGGTGACTCACGATTTTGAAGAGTGACTTAAAAGGATCTATAGTCACAGTTTTACAAAAGAGTGACCTAAAAAGGTCTATGGTCACGATTTTGGGGGTGACATAAAGGAATTTATAGTCACAGTTTTAAAGAGTGACCTAAAATTAAAAGAGTCTATGGTTACGATTTTAATGAATTAGGACTGTTATATCATTTTTTATAATTGGTCATTATACATAATTAGAATTAAAATTTAAGTAATTCTAAAATAATTTTAAAAAAATTTAATTTAAATAATTAAAATTTTAAATTTAATTTTGTGAATAAAATAAATTAATTAAATAATTTTATATTTTAAATTAAAATAATTATTTAAATTAATTAATAAATGAATAAATAAATATCTTAATTATTGTTAAAATAATTTTAATATATTATAATTATCTTAAATTACTATTTTATCTATTTTTTATAATTTCAAATAAAAAAACTCCATCCTAAAACGATATTGTTTGACGTTAAAAAAAAAATTAGTTACTCCTTTCTCACTTTCTGAACCTACTCCTAACTCTTTCACTATCACCTCACCTTCCAAAATGGTAGCCACCCCAACTCTTTCTCTGTGTGACCTCGGTTCACTGCCACCGCACTCTCGCCTCCGTCACCGCACTTCTCGTCGGATCCACCGTATCGTGTACTCACAAGTCGCGTCTCACCTCTCTCCTCCATCTGTGCTGTGTGCTCGAAGCCCTCAATCCATGCCCACCTTACTCTCTCCCAATCTCAAATTCTCTCATCTCCGGTATCTCACTGTCCCCGTTCTCGCACTCAAAGTCGTTGTCGCTCCATCTTGTCACCGTCTTGCACTCAATTACATGCCTTCTCTATGCTTGTCATCACTAGCGGTAAAAGCAGAACGTTTTAGCACTACAAAAAAATATAATTATTTTTTAACAAAATATCCATTTATTTCAAAAATTTCAATTGTCTTTTAATAAAAAATTTGTCACAAAATTCAAATTGTTTGTAACAAATTATTTGTTTGTTACAAAATTCAAGGACTGTTTTGTAATTAAATTAGGTTTTGATCATTTGAGTTTAAATTAATTAAGATTCTTATATATATTTTATGATTTTAGATATTTCATATATTTAAAATTTAAAAATTTTAGTAATTAAAAACTAATTAGAATTTTATATAATTTAATTTAAATATTGAGATTTTAGGTCCCATTTTATAAATAAAAAATTTAAGTAGAATACTTTTAATTTTAAATTAAAGAAATTATTCAAAACTTAAAACTAATTAGTAAGTTGACAAATAAATATTATATTTTTAAAATAATTTAAATAAATTATGTTTGATTTTAATTACTACTATACCTTTTAATTTTATTAAAATTCTTACACTATCCTAACCCTAACCCTAATCATAATTTTTCAAATTTAACTCTAACTCTAACCCTAATTTCAAATATTCCCACCCACTAACCCTCACACACTCAACAAAGAAAAAAAAAATGAAATACAGAAAAGATGGAGCAAGGGGACGAGGGATCGATGGGAGAAAAAGAAGATAATAAGAGGAGGATGGCGACGGCGGAGGGAGGACCGCAATTCGCCGTCGCTGTCATAGAGAAGAGAGCCAGAAGGGGGGGGGGAGAGAGAGAGTGATGCGCAAGAGAGAGAAGAAGTGTAGGATTACAAGTGTTCATAACATGCAACGGAAGTAATAAAGTAATCCTATTGATCTATTTTGTACTTAAAACTTTATTGAAATAAGATGGGTTAGATGCCAATACCTGAGTACCCTAGTGAATGAAAACTTTCTCCTTCAATAGTACGAATGTACTATGTGTATCCACACCGAGACTGATCCTTGTTGTCAACTCCTTGAGCAATGGATTTAACTGAGAAATTTCTTGCAACTCCTTACACCAGCAATTCTTCTCTAAGAATTGAAATATTTGTGTATGTGGAGGTAAAAGAAAAACTTGTGTTTTTCTTTTCTTTTATCATATACACATATATATAGTATGAGATTGGTGACTGATTTGTGAATCAAATTACAACTTACTTTGAAACATAATCAGTTAGGATCTTATCCATATTTAAAACTCATCGTAGAAAAATAATTAATTATTTAATATTCTCAATTATTATATTATTATATTCATGGTGCTAGCAAAGAATGTAATAATATTCCATTTGAATTAATATAATTATTTATTTGATCTAATCAAAATAATAATTAAATGATTATTTACCAAGAATTAGAACACTCGTTAGTGTGTGACCCCATAGGTTAAATACTAAGTGGGTAGTAAATTAGTCATACTAAATTTACTAATCAAGGTTGGCATCTAGCAACGCTCCTTGATGACCCGATAGTATGAAGTAGTAATAATATTTTTATTAAGAACCCAAGATGAACAAAAAATACAACTCCTTCTATCTTTTCAGCTCTTGGCTAACTTTTAGAGTACGATTTTATTGTCAAACTCTAACTTGTTACCATTATTATAATGAATTGTGAATGACTTAAGAAACTCATTTCTTAATTCATTCAAACCCCTTAGTCAAGGCATTGTTTATTTCATTCATTATAATCGTAAAGCTCAAACTCATTACCATAGTTGATGGATTCCATTTTGACTAATCATCAATTCTATAAGTATTTAAATCATACCCAATGTCCGTTCAACTAACACCGTAGAGTGTTAGGTGTCTGGAATTAAAGTATAACAAATACATTGTCAATTATTATGATAGTCGCAGGTCAAAGAAAAATTCTAATATTATGTTCATCATAAGAATATCCTATTGAAAAATATATGGTAACTATAACCATTAGGAATTCTTAGAGTGAGTCAGTTCAATGATTATATCTCTATATATACCATTTATATACATAATTTAATAAATGAGATCTATTATATATTAATCTATCCGAATCACTAATGTCCCATTTTTAGTGATTCTACGATTAAGAACAATTTAAATTAAAAATACTCAAAAAACGTATATCTCATTATTACGATCCCTATCATAATTATTTGTTTCTAATTTTAATTAAGGACACTACCATAAATTATAAAAGTTTATTCTTATAAAAAGGAATAATAATAATAATAATAATTCATGATAGTATTTTGTTGGATATATACACTTATCTCTAACAATTTTCCACTTGCACTAGAGCCAATGACAGATTGGATCTAGGGCATATATATATTTCCAACAAAATCTCCCACTTGCACTAGAGCCAATCAGTCATATATTTCAATCCCAATTCCCACATGTGCTTATCAAACTCTTTTGATCCAAGCGCCTTAGTGAATGGGTCTGCTACATTATCCTTCCCAACAACCTTTTGAATTTCAACGTCTCCACGTTCAACGATCTCTTTTATCAAATGATACCTTCTCAAGATATGCTTAGATTTTTTATGTGATCTTGGCTCTTTTGCTTGTGCAATGGCTCCATTATTGTCGCACAGTAATGGAAGTGGTTCGTTAATTGAAGGCACCACACCAAGCTCGTTTATGAACTTCTTCATCCACACAGCTTCTTTAGCAGCCTCACTTGCTGCTATGTACTCAGCTTCAGTCGTTGAATCAGCTACAGTAGCTTGTTTGGAACTTTTCCAACTCACTGCACCACCGTTTAAGGTGAAAACATAACCTGAAGTAAATTTGCTATCATCTTTGTCTGAGGTAAAACTTGCGTCAGTGAACCCTTTTGGTATAAGTTCAGAATCTCCATAGATGAGGAATTGGTCTTTGGTTCTTCTTAAATATTTAAGAATGGATTTAACCACCTTCCAATGTTCCTTACTGGGATTTTCCTGATATCAACTAGCTACTCCTAGCGCATATGCGAGATTAGGACGTGTACATGTCATGGTATACATGATAGCTCCCACTGCACTAGCAAATGGTATTCTACTCATGCGTACTCTCTCTTCAGAAATTTTAGGACAATCCTTTCTGCTGAGAGTAATTCCAGTACCTATTGGTATATAGCTCTTTTTGGAATTTTCCATGTTATACCTTTTCAATATGGTATCAATGTACATAGACTGTGAAAGTCTGAGTAACTTTTTAGATTTATCTCTATTGATCTTTATTTCTAGAATATAGGCTGCTTCTCCCAAATTTTTCATGGAGAATAGTTGAGATAGCCAAGTTTTGGTATTTTGCAATGTTGGTACGTCATTTCCTATTAGTAATATGTCATCAATATAGAGTACTAAGAAAATGACTGTACTCCCACTAAACTTTTTGTATATGCATGGAACCTCTTCACACCGGATAAAATCGAACTTTTTGATTGTCTTATTAAAGCAAATGTTCCAACTTCTAGAAGCTTGCTTTAGCCCATAAATGGCGCGTTGCAGCTTACAAACTTTACTATGATAAGACTGAAGTGTGAAACCTTCAGGTTGTATCATGTACACTTCCTCTTTGAGTTCTTCATTAAGAAAAGCTGTTTTCACATCTATTTGCCATTTTTCATAATCATAGTATGCTGCTATAGCAAGTAGAATTCGAATAGATTTGAGCATTGCCACATGAGAAAATGTTTCTTCATAATCTATTCTCTCATTTTGACGGTATCCCTTGGCAACTAGACGGGCTTTATAGGTCTCTACCTTACCATTTTCTCCAATCTTTTTCTTGTAAACCCATTTGCAACCAATAGGTTTTATGTCTTTTGAGGGTTCAACCAAAGTCCAAACATTATTGATCCTCATAGACTCTATTTCGGATTCCATGGTACTCTGCCATTTTAGACTTTCGGAACTTTGCATTGCCTCTTCATAAGTCTTAGGATCATTATCATCATAATCAATCCCATTTTCCATATCATCTTGCACCATTAGGTTTAGCCTTAGTGGTGGATGATATTCTCTTGTGGACCATCGAAGAGGTAGTTCTTGTACCAAATTTGGAGGTTGCTGAACCGGTTCCAAAGGTAGTTCAAGGATTGGTTCATTAATCTCTCTTTGAACTACTATCGGTTCGTTATCCTAGACTCTTGAAGATGATAAATTTGGTGTTAGTTTGAGTACATCTAAAGTTGGTTTCTCAACTTGAATTTCATATTCTTAAGCTTGTACTATTTCATTGGTTTCTTGAACTTCATCAAATTCTATTTCTTCACCTTGTCTTCCTTCAGAAAAAAATTCTTTTTCTAAAAAGGTTCCACCTCTTGCCACAAACACTTTGTGGTCAGAAGGGTGATAGAAATAATAATCCATTGTTTCTTTAGGGTAACCAATGAATCTACATTTATCGGACCTAGCATAAAGTTTATTACTTTGCAATTTCTTAACATATGCTGGACATCCCCAAACTTTAATGTGTTTGAGATTTAGTTTTCGTCCTTTCCATATCTCATATGGTGTTGAAGAAACTACTTCAGTGGTGATGACATGTCATCATGTCATATTTTTCTATGCTTTTTCATACAAGAAATTGATGATTAGTGCCTAAATATTGAATGCTTTTGTGCCTAAATGGCATATTTTTTTGATCTTTTAATTTTATAAAATTTGTAGGAAATAATAGAAGAAGAAGCAATAAAAGCACCAAAAAGAAGAATCATACTCCCATGGTGGCAAGAGAGTTGGAAACAAACTCAAACAGGCTTCTGAGTTAAGCAAAGAGGATTTGCAACCCTGACCTCTTCACATTCTAACATAAATAACTTGAGCTAAAAAACTCCAAATGAGGTGATTTTAGTGGCATTGGAAAGTAGACATCCAAAACGTTCCAAGCATATATGGCACTGTATGGTGGACACTAAATCTGAGGGAGAAAACTTGCCTCGAAAATGCATAGATGAACATGGTATCAACCTGCAGTAAGGCCAGCTGACCTCTTTACCTT
Organism: Arachis stenosperma; assembly: GCF_014773155.1. Lineage (NCBI taxonomy): Eukaryota > Viridiplantae > Streptophyta > Magnoliopsida > Fabales > Fabaceae > Arachis > Arachis stenosperma. The sequence goes on along the minus strand of NC_080380.1, from coordinate 111,247,163 downwards.
CCAAGGAGAATAAATTGATATGTAGAGCTTGAAATGATGCGCTTTAAATTGCATTGGAAAGTAGACATCCAAAGCTTTCCAATGATATATAATAGTATGGGGTGAACTGATGAGCGGATAATTTATACGCTTTTTGGCATTGTTTTTATATAGTTTTTAGTAAGTTTGAGCTACTTTTAGGGATGTTTTCATTAGTTTTTATGTTAAATTCACATTTCTGGACTTTACTATGAGTTTGTGTGTTTTTCTGTGATTTCAGGTAAATTCTGACTGAAATTGAGGGATTTGAGCAAAACTCTGAAAAAGGCTGACAAAAGGACTGCTGATGCTGTTGGATTCTGACCTCCCTGCACTCGAAATGGATTTTCTGGAGCTACAGAACTCTAAATGGCGCGCTCTCAACGGCGTTGGAAAGTAGACATCCAGGGCTTTCCAGCAATATATAATAGTCCATACTTTATTCGAAGAATGACGACGCAAACTGGCGTTGAACGCCAAGTACACGCTCCTTTCTGGAGTTAAACGCCAGAAAAACGTCATAATCCGGAGTTGAACGCCCAAAGCACATCATAACTCGAAATTCAACTCCAAGAGGAGCCTCTGCTCGTGGATAGATCAAGCTCAGCCCAAGCACACACCAAGTGGGCCCCGGAAGTGGATTTATGCATCAATTACTTACTCATGTAAACCCTAGGAGCTAGTTTATTATAAATAGGATGATTTACTAATGTATCAATCATCTTTTGATCTCAGTTTTGCTTTATTCTTCATCTTAGGAGATCATTGATCACGTTTAGGGGGCTGGCCATTCGGCCATGCCTGAACCTCTTGCTTATGTATTTTCAACGGTGGAGTTTCTGCACACCATAGATTAAGGGTGTGGAGCTCTGCTGTACCTCAAAGATTAATGAAGTTCTATTTTCTTTTATTCAATTCTCTATCTTATTCTTATTCCAAGATATTCATTCGTACTCAAGAACATGATGAATGTGATGAGCTAATAACTCTCATCATCATTCTCACTTATGAACGCGCGTGATTGACAACCACTTCCGTTCTGCGTGTAACAAGGCTTGAATGTGTATCTCTTAGATTCCCCAACAGAATCTTCGTGGTATAAGCTAGATAGATGGCGGCATTCATCTGGATCCGGAAAGTCCAACCTTGTCTGTGGTGTTCCGAGTAGGATCCTGGGAATCCGGAAAGTCTCACCTTGTCTGTGGTATTCCGAGTAGGATTCCGTTCATGAATGACTGTGACGTGCTTCAAACTTTAACCTGCTGGGCGTTAGTGACAAACGCAAAAGAGGGATTCTATTCCAGTAGGAGCGGGAACCAACCGGTGATTGGCCGTACTGTGACAGAGTGCGTGCATAGCTTTCACTGCGAGGATGGGATGTAGCTATCAACCATGGGTGATGCCTCCAGACTGGTTAGCTGTGCGAGTGACAGCCGTGCAGGTTATTTCCCCGAGAGGAATGAAAGTAGCCACAGCTGATAGTGAACCCCTATACAAAGCTTGCCATGGAGAGGAGTAAGAAGGATTGGGTAGAAGGAATAGGAGAGCAGGCGTCCTAGAGCTCTACAGCATCTCCATTCCGCTTATCTGAAATTCCCACCAATGAATCTACATAAGTATCTCTATCCCTTTTATTATTCCTTTTTATTAGAACAATCCAATTATCACTATTACAAATGTTCAATCCGCCTAACTGAGATTTGCAAGGTGACCATAGCTTGCTTCATACCAACAATCTCTGTGGATTCGACCCTTACTCACGTAAGGTTATTACTTGGACGACCCAGTACACTTGCTGGTTAGTTGAACGGAGTTGTGAAGAAAATAAACAGTGCCCTAAGAGTAAACATCCTTTATAAACAAATAACAAGTGATCACAATTTCGTCCACCAAGTTTTTGGCGCCGTTGCCGGGGATTGTTCGAGTATGGACAACTGACGGTTCATCTTGTTGCTCAGATTAGGTAATTTTCTTTTCAAAAATCTTTTTCAAAATTTTTCTTTTTATTTTTCGTTTTTCTTCACATTATTTTCGAAAATATTAATAAAAAAAAAAATCCAAAAAAAATTAGAAAATCATAAAATCCAAAAATATTTTGTGTTCTTGTTTGAGTCTTGAGTCAATTTTTAAGTTTGGTGTCAATTGCATGCTTTTAAAATTTTTCTTGCATTTTTTTCGAAAATCCATGCATTCATAGTGTTCTTCATGATCTTCAAGTTGTTCTTGACAAGTCCTCTTGTTTGATCTTGATGATTTCTTGTTTTGTGTTGTTTGTTGTTTTTCATGTGCATTTTTGCATTCATATTTTCCATGCATTAAAGATTTCTAAGTTTGGTGTCTTGCATGTTTTCTTTGCATCAAAAATTTTTCAAAATTATGTTCTTGATGTTCATCATGATCTTCAAAGTGTTCTTGGTGTTCATCTTGACATTCATAGCATTCTTGCATGCATTCATTATTTTGATCTAAAAATTTCATGCATAAAAGTATTTTTGTTGTTTTTCTCTTTCATAATTTAAAAATTCAAAAAAATCAAAAATCTTTTCCTTATTTCCCTCCAAGATTTCGAAATTTTGGGTTGACTTGGTCAAAAATTTTCAAAATTAGTTGTTTCTTACAAGTCAAGTCAAAATTTCAATTTTAAAAATCTTATCTTTTCAAAATCTTTTTCAAAAATCATATCTTTTTCATTTTTTTTTAAATTTCGAAAATTTCAAAAATTATTTTTCAAAATATTTTCAAAATCTTTTTCTTATCTTTATATGTAATTTTCGAAAATTAGCTAACAATTAATGTGATTGGTTCAAAAATTTGAAGTTTGTTACTTTCTTGTTAAGAAAGGTTCAATCTTTAAGTTCTAGAATCTTATCTTGTAGTTTCTTGTTAGTTAAGTAATTTTAAAAATTAAATATTTTTCAAAAATATCTTTTTCTTAAAACTTTTATCTTATCTCTTTATCTTATTCTTTTTAAAATTTTATCTTTTTCAAAATTTGATTTTAAAATATCTTATCTAACTTACTATCTTCTTATCTTTTTCAATTTTGATTTCAAATCTTTTTCAATCAACTAACTAACTTGTTGTTTGTTTCTTATCTTTTTCAAAACCACCTAACTACTTTTTCCTCTTCTATTTTCGAAAATATCTCTCTCTTTTTCAAAAAGTTCTTTTTAATTAATTAATTATTTCATGTTTTAATTTTAATTACATTTTATCTCTAATTTTCGAAAATCACTAACTCCTTTTCAAAAATTGTTTTCGAATTCTCTCTTCTCTTTTCTTCCTCTATTTAATTATTTAATTACTAACACTTCTCTTCACCCCTCTTCATCAAAAATCCGAATCCATTCCTCTTCTTCTACCCCTTTCTTTTTCTACTAACATAAAGGAATCTCTATACTGTGACATAGAGGATTCCTTCTTTCTTTTTTTTGTTCCCTTTTCTTTCATATGAGCAGGAACAGGGACAAAGGCACTCTTGTTGAAGTTGATCCAGAACCTGAAAGGACTCTGAAGAGAAAATTAAAAGAAGCTAAATTACAACAATCCAGAAGCAACCTTTTAGAAAATTTCGAACAAGAGGAAGAGATGGCCGAAAATAATAATAATAATGCAAGGAGAATGCTTGGTGACTTCACAAAGCCAACATCCAAGATTGATGGAAGAAGCATCTCCATTCCTGCCATAGGAGCCAATAACTTTGAGCTTAAGCCTCAACTAGTTGCATTGATGCAACAAAACTGCAAGTTTTATGGACTTCCATCTGAAGATCCTTATCAGTTTTTAACTGAGTTCTTGCAGATCTGTGACACTGTAAAGACAAATGGAGTTAATCCTGAAGTCTACAGACTCTTGCTTTTCCCTTTTGCTGTAAGAGACAGAGCTAGAGTATGGTTGGATTCACAACCCAAGGATAGCCTGGACTCATGGGATAAGCTTGTCACTGCATTCTTAGACAAGTTCTTTCCTCCCCAAAAGCTGAGCAAGCTGAGAGTGGATGTTCAAACCTTCAAACAAAAAGATGGTGAATCCCTCTATGAAGCTTGGGAAAGATACAAGCAGCTGACCAAGAGATGTCCATCTGACATGTTTTCAGAATGGACCATATTAGATATATTCTATTATGGTCTCTCTGAATTTTCGAAAATGTCATTGGACCATTCTGCAGGTGGATCTATTCACCTGAAGAAAACGCCTGAAGAGGCTCAAGAACTCATTGACATGGTTGCAAACAACCAGTTCATGTATACTTCTGAGAGGAATTCCGTGAACAATGGGGTACCTCAGAAGAAAGGAGTTCTTGAAATTGATGCTCTGAATGCCATATTGGCTCAGAACAAAGTGTTGACTCAACAGGTCAACATGATCTCTCAGAATCTGAATGGATTGCAACATGCATCCAACAGTAATAGAGAGGCAGCTTCTGAAGAAGCTTATGATCCTGAAAACCCTGCCATGGCAGAGGTTAATTACTTAGGTGAACCTTATGGAAACACCTATAACCCAACATGGAGAAATCATCCAAATTTCTCATGGAAGGATCAACAAAAACCCCATCAAGGTTTTAACAATGGTGGACGTGCAAGGCTGAATAATAGTAAGCCATATCCATCATCTTTTCAGCAACAGACAGAGAACTCTGAACAAAACAATTCTAATTTAGCCAACATAGTCTCTGATCTGTCAAAGGCCACTTTCAGTTTCATGAATGAAACCAGATCTTCCATTAGAAATCTGGAAGCACAAGTGGGCCAGCTGAGTAAGAAAGTTATTGAAACTCCTCCCAGTATTCTCCCAAGCAATACAGAAGAGAATCCAAAAGGAGAGTGCAAGGCCATTGATTTAATCAAAGTGACCGAATGCACTAGGGAGGAGGAGGACGAAAATCCTAAGGAGAAAGACCTCCTGGGACGTCCTTCAAGCATGAAGGAGTTTCCTATTAAGGATCCAGAGGAATCTGAGGCTCATCTAGAGACCATAGAGATCCCATTAAATCTCCTTCTGCCATTCATGAGCTCTGAAGAATATTCATCCTCTGAAGAGGATGAAGATGTGATTGAAGAGCAAGCTGCTCTATATTTAGGAGCTATCATGAAGCTGAATGCCAAACTGTTTGGTAATGAGACTTGGGAAAGTAAACCTCCCTTACTCATTAGTGAACTAGACACTTGGATTCAGAAAACTCTACCTCAAAAGAAACAAGATCCTGGCAAGTTCTTAATACCTTGTACCATTGGCACCATGAGCTTTGAAAAAGCTCTATGTGATCTGGGGTCAGGGATAAATCTTATGCCACTCTCTGTAATGGAGAAGATGGGGATCATTGAGGTACAACCTGCCTTGTTCTCATTACAATTGGCAGATAAGTCCATAAGACAAGCTTATGGATTAGTAGAGGACGTGCTAGTAAAGGTTGAAGGCCTTTACATCCCTACTGATTTCATAATCCTAGATACTAGGAAGGAAGAGGATGAATGCATCATCCTAGGAAGACCTTTCCTAGCCACAGCAGGAGCTGTGATAGATGTCAACAGAGGTGAGTTAGTCCTTCAATTGAATGGGGACTACCTTGTGTTTCAAGCACATGGCCATCCCTCTATGACAAAAGAGAGTAAGCATGAAGAGCTTCTCTCAGTTCAGAGTCAAGAAGAACCCCCACAGTCAAACTCTAAGTTTGGTGTTGTGAGGCCACAACCAAACTCTAAGTTTGGTGTTCAAACCCCATATCCAAACTCTAAGTTTGGTGTTGGGAATACTACACACTAAATTGACCTGATCACCATGTGGCTCCATGAGAGCCACTGTCAAGCTATTGACATTAAAGAAGCGCTTGTTGGGAGGCAACCCAATTTTATTTATCTAATTTTATTTTATTTTGTTTCTTTGTTATTTTTGTGTTTCATTAGGTACATGATCATGAGGAGTCACGAAAAAATCAAAAAAATTAAAAACAGAGTCAAAAACAGAAGAAAAAAATTTTTTCACCCTGGGGACGCACGGGCTGGCGTTCAACGCCCAGAAGGTGCATCTGGCCGGCGTTCAACGCCAGAACAGAGCACCATTCTGGCGTTGAACGCCCAAAACAAGCAACAACCTGGCGTTTAACGCCAGGATGCGCACACAGAGGACAATCTGGCGCTGAACGCCAGAAACAAGCATGAAACTGGCGTTCAACGCCAGAATCATGCATACATGGGCGTTTAACGCCCAGAACTAGCATCAATGGGCGTTTGAACGCCAGAATGATGCATCAAGGCATGTTACATGCCTATATGGTGAAAGAATGGTATTTGTTTTCACCTCAGGATCTGTGGACCCCACAGGATCCTCACCTCAGGATCTGTGGACCCCACAGGGTCCCCACCTACCACATTCCTTTTAATCCTAATCACACTCTTCTAATCCAAATCTCATTCTCAATGTCACACTTCCCAAAAACCTTCACCTATCACCTCAATTCCTCTTCCCAATTACCCCATTCACCATTCACATCATACCCCTCTTCCCCATACACCCCACCTACCCCCACTACTTTCAAATTCAATTTACCACCCTTTCCCACCCAACATGGCCGAACCTATACCCTCCCCCTCCCTATAAATACCCTTCTTTTCTTTTCCATTTTCACACAACACAACCCCACATTCTCCCACATAGCCGAACCCTCTCTTCTCCCTCTCTACCATATTTTCTTCTTCTTCTTCTACTCTTCTTTTCTTTTTTGCTTGGGGACAAGCAAATTTTAAGTTTGGTGTGGTAAAAAGCCTAAGCTTTTTATTTTTCATTCACCATCAATGGCACCCAAGGCCGGAGTTTCCTCAAGAAAAGGAAAAGGGAAGGCAAAAGCTTCCACTTCCGAGTCATGGGAGAAGGAGAGATTCATCTCCAAGAGCCACCAAGACCACTTCTATGATGTTGTGGCAAAGAAGAAAGTGATCCATGAGGTCCCTTTCAAGCTCAAGAAAAATGAGTATCCGGAGATCCGACATGAAATTCAAAGAAGAGGTTGGGAAGTCTTAGCCAACCCCATGCAACAAGTCGGAATTCTCATGGCTCAAGAGTTCTATGCCAATGCATGGATCACTAGAAACCATGACCAAAGTATGAACCCAAGCCCAAAGAATTATCTCACAATGGTTAGGGGAAATACTTGGATTTCAGTCCGGAAAATGTGAGGTTGGCGTTTCATTTGCCTATGATGCAAGGTGATGAACACCCCTACACAAGAAGGGTCAACTTTAACCAAAGGTTGGACCAAGTCCTTATGGACATATGTGTGGAAGGCGCCCAATGGAGAGTAGACTCCAAAGGCAAGCCAGTCCAACTAAGAAGACTGGACCTCAAGCCTGTAGCTAGAGGATGGTTGGAGTTCATTCAAAGATCCATCATCCCCACAAGCAACCGATCTGAAGTTACTGTGGATCGGGCCATCATGGTTCATAGCATCATGATTGGTGAAGAAGTAGAGGTTCATGAAGTCATAGCCAATGAACTCTACAAAATAGCTGACAAGCCTTCATACATGGCACGGCTAGCATTCCCTCACCTCATTTGCCATCTATGTTATTCAGCCGGAGTTATCATAGATGGAGATGCCTCCATAGAAGAAGACAAGCCCATCACCAAGAAAAGGATGGAGCAAACAAGGGAAGTTCCTCACGGCCCTCAAGAAGAACATGAGGAAGTGCATCATCAACAAATGCCTCATGGAATGCACTTTCCTCCCAACAACTATTGGGAGCAACTTAGCACCTCCTTGGAAGATTTGAGCCATAATGTGGAACAACTAAGGGTGGAACACCATGAACACGCCCTCACTCTTCAAGAAATAAGAGAAGATCAAAGAGCAATGAGGGAGGAGCAACAAAGGCAAGGAAGGGACATAGAAGAGTTGAAGAACATCATTGGTCCTTCAAGAAGAAGACGCCACTAGAGGTGGATTCATTCCTTGTTCTTTATTTCTTTCTGTTTTCGGTTTTTAATTATTATGTTTATCTATGTTTTGTGTCTTTATTTCATGATCATTAGTATGTAACCATGCCTTAAAGCTATGAATAAATCCATTAGTCCTTCACCTCTCTTAAAAGAAAAATGTTTTAATTCAAAAGAACAAGAAGTACATAATTTTTGAAATTATTATTGAATTTAGTTTAATTATTTTGATGTGGTGACATTGCTTTTGTTTTCTGAATGAATGAATGAACAGTGCATATGTCTTTGGATCTTGTTGTTTATGAGTGTTAAAATTGTTGGTTCTTGAAAGAATGATGAACAAAGAGAAATGTTATTGATGATCTGAAAAATTCATGGAATTGATTCTTGAAGCAAGAAAAAGCAGTGAAAAAAAAAAAAAAAAAAAAAAGAAGAGATCTAAAAAGAGTATATAGAAAAAGAAGGAGCAATAGAAAAAGCCAATAGCCCTTAAAATCAAAAGGCAAGGGTAAAAAGGATCCAAGGCTTTGAGCATCAATGGATAGGAGGGCCCAAGGAAATTAAATCCAGGCCTAAGCGGCTAAACCAAGCTGTCCCTAACCATGTGCTTGTGTCATGAAGGTCCAAGTGAAAAGCTTGAGACTGAGTGGTTAAAGTCGTGATCCAAGGCAAAAGAGTGTGCTTAAGAGCTCTGGACACCACTAACTGGGGACTCTAGCAAAGCTGAGTCACAATCTGAAAAGGTTCACCCAGTTATGTGTCTGTGGCATTTGTGTATCCGGTGGTAATACTGGAAGACAAAGTGCTTAGGGCCACGGCCAAGACTCAAAGTAGCTGTGTTCAAGAATCAACATGCTTAACTAGGAAAGTCAATAACACTATCTGAAATTCTAAGTTCCTAAAGATGCCAATCACTCTGAACTTCAAAGGAAAAAGTGAGATGCCAAAACTGTTCAGAAGCAAAAAGCTACAAGTCCCGCTCATGTAATTAAATTATTATTCATTGATATTTTGGACTTTATAGTATATTCTCTTCTTTTTATCCTATTTGATTTTCAGTTGCTTGGGGACAAGCAACAATTTAAGTTTGGTGTTGTGATGAGCGGATAATTTATACGCTTTTTGGCATTGTTTTTATATAGTTTTTAGTAAGTTTGAGCTACTTTTAGGGATGTTTTCATTAGTTTTTATGTTAAATTCACATTTCTGGACTTTACTATGAGTTTGTGTGTTTTTCTGTGATTTCAGGTAAATTCTGACTGAAATTGAGGGATTTGAGCAAAACTCTGAAAAAGGCTGACAAAAGGACTGCTGATGCTGTTGGATTCTGACCTCCCTGCACTCGAAATGGATTTTCTGGAGCTACAGAACTCTAAATGGCGCGCTCTCAACGGCGTTGGAAAGTAGACATCCAGGGCTTTCCAGCAATATATAATAGTCCATACTTTATTCGAAGAATGACGACGCAAACTGGCGTTGAACGCCAAGTACACGCTCCTTTCTGGAGTTAAACGCCAGAAAAACGTCATAATCCGGAGTTGAACGCCCAAAGCACATCATAACTCGAAATTCAACTCCAAGAGGAGCCTCTGCTCGTGGATAGATCAAGCTCAGCCCAAGCACACACCAAGTGGGCCCCGGAAGTGGATTTATGCATCAATTACTTACTCATGTAAACCTAGGAGCTAGTTTATTATAAATAGGATGATTTACTAATGTATCAATCATCTTTTGATCTCAGTTTTGCTTTATTCTTCATCTTAGGAGATCATTGATCACGTTTAGGGGGCTGGCCATTCGGCCATGCCTGAACCTCTTGCTTATGTATTTTCAACGGTGGAGTTTCTGCACACCATAGATTAAGGGTGTGGAGCTCTGCTGTACCTCAAAGATTAATGAAGTTCTATTTTCTTTTATTCAATTCTCTATCTTATTCTTATTCCAAGATATTCATTCGTACTCAAGAACATGATGAATGTGATGAGCTAATAACTCTCATCATCATTCTCACTTATGAACGCGCGTGATTGACAACCACTTCCGTTCTGCGTGTAACAAGGCTTGAATGTGTATCTCTTAGATTCCCCAACAGAATCTTCGTGGTATAAGCTAGATAGATGGCGGCATTCATCTGGATCCGGAAAGTCCAACCTTGTCTGTGGTGTTCCGAGTAGGATCCTGGGAATCCGGAAAGTCTCACCTTGTCTGTGGTATTCCGAGTAGGATTCCGTTCATGAATGACTGTGACGTGCTTCAAACTTTAACCTGCTGGGCGTTAGTGACAAACGCAAAAGAGGGATTCTATTCCAGTAGGAGCGGGAACCAACCGGTGATTGGCCGTACTGTGACAGAGTGCGTGCATAGCTTTCACTGCGAGGATGGGATGTAGCTATCAACCATGGGTGATGCCTCCAGACTGGTTAGCTGTGTGAGTGACAGCCGTGCAGGTTATTTCCCCGAGAGGAATGAAAGTAGCCACAGCTGATAGTGAACCCCTATACAAAGCTTGCCATGGAGAGGAGTAAGAAGGATTGGGTAGAAGGAATAGGAGAGCAGGCGTCCTAGAGCTCTACAGCATCTCCATTCCGCTTATCTGAAATTCCCACCAATGAATCTACATAAGTATCTCTATCCCTTTTATTATTCCTTTTTATTAGAACAATCCAATTATCACTATTACAAATGTTCAATCCGCCTAACTGAGATTTGCAAGGTGACCATAGCTTGCTTCATACCAACAATCTCTGTGGATTCGACCCTTACTCACGTAAGGTTATTACTTGGACGACCCAGTACACTTGCTGGTTAGTTGAACGGAGTTGTGAAGAAAATAAACAGTGCCCTAAGAGTAAACATCCTTTATAAACAAATAACAAGTGATCACAATTTCGTCCACCATGAACCTCAAGGATGGGCCTCAGAAGCTGGCACTAAGTTTGGCATCCAAACAGCGCCAATAGCGCTACGTTTTGCCAATGAACGCTACGCTCTTTCTATGAGCGCTACGTTTTCTTAATGAGCGCTACGCTTTGAGCGCCAGCGGCCTCCAAATAGCATGACCATGCCTTCTTCAAAGGACCATAACTTGAGCTACAAATGTCCAATTGATGCGCTTCCAGTTGCGTTGGAAAGCTAACATTCAGAGCTTTCCAACAATATATAGCAATCCATATTTGGCATGAAATTGAAGCACAAGTTAAAGGAATCTTTAAGGCCTAAAAATCAACCAAACATGCGCTGGCCAAGGATTGAAGGGGGAGCGCTCAATCAAAAGCAAAGCGCTGCACAAGGGGAGCTTGTGGAGTAAGCGCTATGTTCACTCTTTTTCACTTTTTCGGGCTTCCAAGCCAAGGAAGCAAGGCAAGGACACACCAAGGAGCACTAGGAGCGCTCAAATGTTGCAACGGAGCACCCAAGAGGAGTGCTAGCCAAAGGGAAGCTAGGCAACGTTCAACAAGTTAACGTAGCGTTCATGATGAGCGGATATTTTGTACGCTTTTTGGGGGTAATTTCATGTAGATTTTAGCATGTTTCAGTTAGTTTTTAGTAAAATAATATTAGTTTTTAGGTAAAAATCATATTTCTGGACTTTACTATGAGTTTGTGTGTTTTTCTGTGATTTCAGGTATTTTCTGGCTGAAATTGAGGGAGCTGAGCAAAAATCTGACTTAGGCTGAAAAAGGACTGCTGATGCTGTTGGATCCTGACCTCCCTGCACTCGAAATGGATTTTCTGGAGCTACAGGAGTCCAATTGACGCGCTCTCAACGGCGTTGGAAAGTAGACATCCAGGGCTTTCCAGCAATATATAATAGTCCATACTTTGCGCAAGGATAGATGACGTAACTTGGCGTTAAACGCCAAGTTCATGCTGCTGTCTGGAGTTAAACGCCAGAAAAACGTCATGATCCGGAGTTGAACGCCCAAAACACGTCATAACCTGGAGTTTGACGCCAAGAAAGGCCTTTACACGTGGAAAGCTTTAGTCTCAGCCCCAGCACACACCAAGTGGGCCCCAGAAGTGGATTTCTGCACCAATTATCTTAGTTTATTCATTTTCTGTAAACCTAGGTTACTAGTTTACTATTTAAACAACTTTTAAAGACTTATCTTGTACCTCATGACATTTTCAGATCTGAATTACATACTTTGTGATGGCATGAGTCTCTAAACTCCATTGTTGGGGGTGAGGAGCTCTGCAGCGTCTCGATGATTTAATACAATTCCTTTGTTTTCCCATTCAAACACGCTTGTTCTTATCTAAGATGTTTATTCGCGCTTAATTGTGAAGAAGGTGATGATCCGTGACACTCATCACCTTCCTCAATCCATGAACGTGTGCCTGACAACCACCTCCGTTCTACATCAGACTGAATGAATATCTCTTAGATTCCTTAATCAGAATCTTCGTGGTATAAGCTGGATTGATGGCGGCATTCATGAGAATACGGAAAGTCTAAACCTTGTCTGTGGTATTCCGAGTAGGATTCTGGGATTGAATGACTGTGACGTGCTTCAAACTCCTGAGGGCTGGGCGTTAGTGACAGACGCAAAAGAATCAATGGATTCTATTCCAACCTGATTGAGAACCGACAGATGATTAGCCGTGCTGTGACAGAGCATAGGAACGTTTTCACTGAGAGGATGGGAAGTAGCCACTGACAACGGTGACACCCTACATAGAGCTTGCCATGGAAGGAATCTGCGTGTGAGAAGAGGATTTCAAGGAAGAGTTGAAGTCAAAGGACAAAGCATCTCCAAAACTCCAACATATTCTCTATTACTGCACAACAAGTAACATATTCCTCAGTCCTTTATAAACAAGTAACTCTATTGTTCAAGTAATCCAAACAATTTTGTTGATATCCTGACTAAGACAAATAAAATAAACATTGATTGCTTCAAGCCAATAATCTCCGTGGGATCGACCCTTACTCACGTAAGGTATTACTTGGACGACCCAGTGCACTTGCTGGTTAGTTGAACGGAATTGTGAAAAGAAAGTAATCAGTTAGTTGAGTTAGTTTAACTTTTTGGCACATGCCAAGGAGCCACTAATCAAGAATCACAATTTCGTCCACCAAGTTTTTGGCGCCGTTGCCGGGGATTATTGAGTTTGAACAATTGAAGGCTTATTTTATTTCTTAGATTAGGAATATAGTATTGATGTTACAGAGTCATTAAATTTGAGTCTTTTATTCCCTTTTCAAAATTTTTTTTCGAAAATATTACTTTTTCCTTATTAACTGTTGGTTTTTCGTGAGTCTAGTGTCTTGTTCTAAGTTTGGTGTCAATTGCATCTTTTATATTTTTCTTTGAATTTTTCGTGTGAGTGTCCTTTGTTTTTCCTTAATCTTCAAGTTGTTCTTGTCTATTTTCTTGTTTGATCTTTAATTTTTCTTGTTCTGAGTCTTTTCTTGTGTTTCTTGTGCTTTTTCAAAACAATTGTTACATTTGCTGCCCATTTGGCTAGAATAGAAGGGTCATATTCTTGATAAGGGAGCAACAGTACTTTTGAAAATCTTTTTCAAAAATAATTTTCCTTGGTTTAATCCTGTGCCAAACTCTAAGTTTGGTGTTTTATTGTTAATCTTTTTATAATTTTTGAAAATTTATTTTGATTTTCTAAAAATTTTAAGTTTGGTGTTCTTTCTTTTGTTCTTGGTGTTCTTGTGAATCTTCAAGGTGTTCTTGAGTTTTTCTTGTGTCTTGATCTTAAAATTTTTAAGTTTGGTGTTCCTTGGTGTTTTCCCTCCAAAAATTTTCGAAAATAAGGAGCACTAGATCTAAAAATTTTAAGTCTTGTGTCTTTTGTGTGTTTTTCTCTTTCATCATAAAATTCAAAATTCAAAAAAATTTTATTTTCTAACTAACTTTGAACTAATTTTTTCGAAAATTTTATATTAAAAATTCAATTTTCAATTTCAAAAATATTTCCACTTTCTTTTATTTATTTCGTTTTTATTTTACAAAAAAAAATATATATATATATATTTTTTCACAAAATATTTTCAAAAAAATATTTTTATATATTCCACTTTTATTTATTCCATAACTATAAATTCTCAACTTGTATTCAATATGGAAGCAAGTGGGAATGAACAGTCCAAGAGGACCCTGGGGTCATATGCTAACCCCACTACTGCTTCATATGGGAGTAGTATCTGTATACCCTCCATTGGAGTTAGTAGCTTTGAGCTGAATCCACAGCTCATTATCATGGTGCAGCAAAACTGCCAATATTCTGGTCTTCCACATGAAGAACCTACAGAGTTTCTGGCACAATTTTTGCAAATTGCTGATACAGTACATGATAAGGAAGTAGATCAGGATGTCTACAGACTATTACTGTTTCCATTTGCTGTAAAAGATCAAGCTAAGAGGTGGTTAAATAACCAGCCTAAGAACAGCATAAAAACATGGAAACAGCTGTCAGAAAAATTCCTGAATCACTATTTCCCTCCCAAACGGATGACACAGCTAAGGCTAAACATTCAAGGCTTCAAACAAGGAGATAATGAATCCCTTTATGATGCCTGGGAGAGATACAGAGAGATGCTAAGAAAATGCCCCTCTGAAATGTTTTCAGAATGGGTGCAATTAGACATCTTCTACTATGGGCTTACAGAAAAAGCTCAGATTTCTCTAGACCACTCAGCTGGTGGATCTATACATATGAGAAAAACAATTGAAGAAGCTCAAGAGCTTATTGATACAGTTGCCAGAAATCAGCATCTGTACTTAAGCAGTGAATCCTCTATGAAAGAAGAAGCTAAAACAGTAACTGCAGAACTCAGTCCAGTGGATCAGGCTAATGAATTCAATCAGCAATTAGATTTTCTAACTCAGCAACTAGCCGAATTCAAGGAAATATTACAGGAAACAAGAATGGCTAACAGGAACATGGAAGTACAATTAAAGCAGACAGAAAAACAACTGTCAAAACAAATAGCAGAAGAATGCCAAGCAGTTCAATTAAGAAGTGGGAAAACATTAAATACCTCACTTCAAAGCAGCAGGAAACCAAGAAATAAACAAGAGGATACTCAAAATCCCTCTGAGGACAATCAGAGCCCAGAGAGGAACAGAGCTGGCGCTGAACGCCCAGACCATGCTCAGTCCTGGCGTTCAACGCCAGAAACAAGCATGGATCTGGCGTTGAACGCCCAAAAGGAACATGGTTCTGGCGTTCAAACGCCAGTAACAAGCAAGGAAGTGGCGTTTAACGCCACCCCAGCTTCCACCCCTGGTATTCAAACGCCAGTGGGTGATCAATCACATACAAGTGCTGATAACAATCCTTATAAAAAGGCTTCCCAACCCACTTCTGTAGGTAATAAACCTGCAGCAACTAAGGTTGAGGAATACAAAGCCAAAATGCCTTATCCTCAAAAACTCCGCCAAGCGGAACAGGATAAGCAATTTGCTCGCTTTGCAGACTATCTCAGGACTCTTGAAATAAAGATTCCGTTTGCAGAAGCACTTGAGCAAATACCCTCTTATGCTAAGTTCATGAAAGAAATCTTAAGTCATAAGAAGGATTGGAGGGAAACTGAAAAGGTCTACCTCACTGAAGAATGCAGTGCAGTCATTCTGAAAAGCTTACCTGAGAAGCTTAAAGATCCTGGGAGCTTTATGATACCATGCACATTAGAGGGTAATTGTACCAAGCAAGCTTTATGCGATCTTGGGGCAAGTATCAACCTAATACCTGCATCTACTATCAAAAAGCTTGGTTTAACTGAAGAAATTAAACCAACCAGGATATGTCTTCAACTTGCTGATGGCTCCATTAAGTACCCATCAGGCGTGATTGAAGACATGATTGTCAAGGTTGGGCCATTCGCCTTTCCTACTGACTTTGTGGTGCTGGAAATGGAGGAGCACAAGAGTGCAACTCTCATTCTAGGAAGACCTTTCCTAGCAACTGGCCGAACCCTCATTGATGTCCAAAAAGGGGAAGTAACCTTGAGAGTCAATTAAGAGGAATTCAAGTTGAATGTTGTCAAAGCAATGCAACATCCAGACACCCAAAATGACTGCATGAGTGTTGATATTATTGATTCTCTGGTAAGAGAGGTCAATATGGCTGAGAGTTTGGAATCAGAGCTAGAGGACATCTTTAAAGATGTTCAGCCTGATTTGGAGGAGTCAGAGAAGATAATAGAACCTCTGAAAATCCCTCAAGAAGAGGAGAAACCTCCAAAACCCGAACTCAAACCATTACCACCATCCTTGAAATATGCATTTCTAGGAGAAGGTGATACCTTTCCTGTAATTATAAGCTCTACTTTAGAGCCACAGGAAGAGGAAGCACTAATTCAAGTGCTAAGGACACACAAGACAGCTCTTGGGTGGTCCATCAGTGATCTTAAGGGCATTAGCCCAGCCAGATGCATGCACAAGATCTTGTTGGAGGATGATGCCAAACCAGTGGTTCAACCACAAAGGCGGCTGAATCCAGCTATGAAAGAAGTGGTGCAGAAAGAGGTCACTAAATTACTAGAGGCTGGGATTATTTATCCTATCTCTGACAGCCCCTGGGTGAGCCCTGTCCAAGTTGTCCCAAAGAAAGGAGGCATGACAGTGGTTCATAATGAAAAAAATGAACTGGTTCCTTCAAGGACAGTTACAAGGTGGCGTATGTGCATTGATTACAGAAGGCTCAATACAGCCACCAGAAAGGATCATTTTCCTTTACCATTCATAGACCAGATGCTAGAAAGACTAGCAGGTCATGAATACTACTGCTTCCTGGATGGATATTCAGGTTATAATCAAATTGCAGTAGATCCCCAGGATCAGGAGAAAACGGCATTCACATGCCCATCTGGAGTATTTGCATACAGAAGGATGCCATTTGGCCTGTGCAATGCACCTGCAACTTTTCAGAGGTGCATGCTCTCCATTTTTTCTGATATGGTGGAAAAATTTCTGGAAGTCTTCATGGATGACTTTTCAGTATTTGGAGACTCATTCAGCTCCTGCCTTAACCATTTAGCACTTGTTCTGAAAAGATGCCAAGAGACTAACCTGGTTTTAAACTGGGAAAAATGTCACTTTATGGTGACTGAAGGAATTGTCCTTGGGCACAAAATTTCGAACAAGGGAATAGAGGTGGATCAAGCCAAGGTAGAAGTAATTGAAAAATTACCACCACCCACCAATGTTAAGGCAATCAGAAGCTTTCTGGGGCATGCAGGATTCTATAGGAGGTTTATAAAGGATTTTTCAAAAATCGCTAAACCTCTGAGTAACCTGCTAGCCACTGACACGCCATTTATCTTTGATAAAGAGTGTCTGCAGGCATTTGAGACTCTGAAAGCTAAATTGGTTACAGCACCAATAATCTCTGCACCAGACTGGACATTACCATTTGAACTGATGTGTGATGCCAGTGACCATGCCATTGGTGCAGTGTTGGGACAAAGGCATGACAAGCTTCTGCACGTCATTTACTATGCCAGCCGTGTTCTAAATGATGCACAGAAGAATTACACAACCACAGAAAAAGAGCTACTTGCAGTGGTTTACGCCATTGACAAATTCAGATCCTATTTAGTAGGATCAAAAGTGATTGTGTACACTGATCATGCTGCTCTTAAATATCTACTCACAAAGCAGGATTCAAAACCCAGACTCATCAGATGGGTGCTGCTTCTGCAAGAGTTTGATATAGAAATAAGAGACAGAAAAGGGACAGAAAATTAAGTAGCAGATCACCTGTCCCGAATAGAACCAGTGGAAGGGGCGTCCCTCCCTCTCACTGAAATTTCTGAAACCTTTCCGGATGAGCAACTGCTGGCCGTCCAGGAAGTGCCATGGTTTGCAGACATTGCAAACTACAAGGCAGTAAGATTCATACCCAAAGAGTACAGTAAGGTGCAATCAAAGAAATTAATCACAGATGCAAAGTACTATCTTTGGGATGAACCATATCTCTTTAAGAGATGTGCAGACGGAGTAATCCGTAGATGTGTGCCTAAAGAAGAAGCACAGAAGATCCTTTGGCATTGCCATGGATCACAGTATGGAGGACATTTTGGAAGTGAACGAACAGCCACAAGAGTCCTCCAAAGTGGCTTCTACTGGCCTACTCTCTATAAAGACTCCCGAGCATTTGTGCTTAACTGTGATAGTTGCCAAAGATCAGGTAACCTGCCTCACAGTTATGCCATGCCTCAACAAGGAATCTTGGAGATTGAGTTGTTTGATGTATGGGGCATTGACTTCATGGGACCTTTCCCGCCATCATACTCAAACACCTATATTCTGGTGGCAGTGGATTATGTATCCAAATGGGTGGAGGCTATTGCAACACCCACCAATGACACTAAAACAGTGTTAAAATTCCTCCAGAAACACATCTTCAGCAGATTTGGTATCCCTAGAGTGTTAATCAGTGATGGGGGCACTCATTTCTGTAATAAACAGCTCTACTCTGCTCTAGTACGTTATGGAGTCAACCACAGGGTGGCTACTCCATATCACCCACAAACTAATGGGCAGGCTGAAGTCTCAAATAGAGAACTTAAAAGAATCCTGGAACGGACTGTAATTAACCGTAGAAAGGATTGGGCAAGAAGCTTGGATGATGCTCTGTGGGCATACAGAACAGCATTTAAGACCCCTATAGGGACCTCTCCATACCAGCTTGTGTATGGAAAGGCGTGTCACTTGCCAGTGGAACTGGAACACAAGGCCTACTGGGCAACCAGATTCCTGAACCTTGATGCCAAGTTAGCTGGAGAAAGACGATTGCTCCAGTTAAATGAGCTAGAGGAATTTAGACTCAATGCTTTCGAAAATGCAAAAATTTACAAAGAGAAAGCAAAAAGATGGCATGATAAGAAATTGTCATCCAGAGTCTTTGAGCCAGGACAGAAAGTTCTGTTATTTAATTCAAGGCTCAAATTATTCCCTGGGAAATTAAAATCCCGGTGGAGAGGTCCATATGTAATTACAAGCGTATCACCATATGGATACATAGAACTTCAGGATAGTGACTCTAACAAAAAGTTCATTGTTAATGGACAAAGAGTCAAACACTATCTTGAAGGAAATTTTGAGCAAGAATGCTCGAAACTGAGACTTGATTAGAGCTCAGTAGTAGTCCAGCTAAAGACAATAAAGAAGCGCTTGCTGGGAGGCAACCCAGCCAATCACAAAATTTAATTTTATTCGTATTCATTAATTAATTAATTTTGTTTCAGGTATATGTTAAGTATCTTCAAAAGGTGAAATAGCAATTGGTTGAAGTCACAGAGTTACAGGGAAATTTGGAAGCTCACTGGCATAAAAAAGCCAGTAAGAAATACTCTGGGCGTTAAACGCCCAAAAGAAGCTCCCACTGGGCGTTTAACGCCAGTAAGGGTAGCTATCTGGGTGTTAAACGCCAGAAAGGAGCATCTTCTGGGCGTTAAACGCCAGAAAGATGCACCTTCTGGGCGTTTAACGCCAATCTGCTAGCATTCTGGGCGTTTAGAAAAACGCCCAGTAAAGAAGGACTTCCTGGCGTTCAACGCCAGAAAGAAGCATCACATGGGCGTTGAACGCCCAGGAGAAGCAACATGTGGGCGTTAAACGCCCAAACCATGCACCATGTGGGCGTTTAACGCCAGGATGGTGGGAGGAGGTACAATTTCGTTTCTCTTCATATTTTTTCAAACTTTTTATGTTTCAATTCATGATTTCTTGCATAAACATGTTTCAAAATGTCATCCTTCAAAATCAAATTGGTTTTCTAAAAATCCTAATTTCTAAAATCCCTTTCTCAAAAGTATCAAATGTATCTTAATTTATAAACACAAATCTTTTTCCAATCCAATTCTTTTTCAAATCTTTTTAATTTCTCTTTCAAATCTTTTTCAACCCATCATATCTTTTGATTTCGAAATTGCCTTTCCCTCTATTCATCTTCTGTCCTTCATTTTGCTTGAGGACAAGCAAACCTCTAAGTTTGGTGTGATTTGTCATGATCACTGAGCTAAAACTCATTAAGATCATGGCACCTAAGAGAACAGGAGGAGCAAGGATGTGAACTTAAGGGAGCTGAAGCGTCAGAAATTAATTCTTGAAGGCACCCCACAGACTAGAGGAACATCCACTTCCCAAAATACAGGTTGTTAAGTTCTAATTCCAGCTTTAACTCTGTGATAGTATTATTATAGGATTTTACCTTAGAAGTTATATAGGAGTAGTAGTAATTAGCATGTCTATTTTGATTTTATTTCCAATTAAGCTATAATTTATTTTTCTCATCATCATCAGGCATAAATAAAGTAGTAGAATTTTCTTAGAATAAAGAAGTAATTTATATTTTTGAGTTCTTAGTAATAAAGACTATAATTAATTATATGTGGTGGCAATACTTTTTGTTCTCTGAATGAATGCTTGAACAGTGCATAAATTGTACTTTGAATTTGATGAATATTGGCTCCTGAAAGGATGAGGAACACGAAAAATATTATTGATTATCTGAAAAATCATGAAATTGATTCTTAAAGCAAGAAAAAGCAGTCAAAAAAAAAAAAAAACAAGCCATGAGCACTAGCTAAGAGTAAAAAAGGGATCCAAGGCTTTGAGCATCAATGGATAGGAGGGCCCAAGGAAATAAAATCCAGGCCTAAGCGGCTAAATCAAGCTGTCCCTAACCATGTGCTTGTGTCATGAAGGTCCAAGTGAAAAGCTTGAGACTGAGTGGTTAAAGTCGTGATCCAAAGCAAAAGAGTGTGCTTAAGAGCTCTGGACACCACTAATTGGGGACTCTAGCAAAGCTGAGTCACAATCTGAAAAGGTTCACCCAGTTATGTGTCTGTGGCATTTTTTGTATCCGGTGGTAATACTGGAAAACAAAGTGCTTAGGGCCACAGCCAAGACTCATAAAATAACTGTGTTCAAGAATCAACATACTACACTAGGAGAGTCAATGATACTATCTGAATTCTGAGTTCCTAAGGATGCCAATCATTCTGAAATTTAAAAGATACAGGGAGATGCCAAAACTGTTCAGAAACAAAAAGCTACAAGCCCCGCTCATCTAATAAGAATCTAAGCTTCATTTAAAACTCTAAAATATTATTACTTCTTTATTTCTGTTAAAACCTATTTTATTTATCTAGTTGCTTGAGGACAAGCAACAGTTTAAGTTTGGTGTTGTGATGAGCGGATATTTTGTACGCTTTTTGGGGGTAATTTCATGTAGATTTTAGCATGTTTCAGTTAGTTTTTAGTAAAATAATATTAGTTTTTAGGTAAAAATCATATTTCTGGACTTTACTATGAGTTTGTGTGTTTTTCTGTGATTTCAAGTATTTTCTGGCTGAAATTGAGGGAGCTGAGCAAAAATCTGACTTAGGCTGAAAAAGGACTGCTGATGCTGTTGGATCCTGACCTCCCTGCACTCGAAATGGATTTTCTGGAGCTACAGAAGTCCAATTGACGCGCTCTCAACGGCGTTGGAAAGTAGACATCCAGGGCTTTCTAGAAATATATAATAGTCCATACTTTGCGCAAGGATAGACGACGTAACTTGGCGTTAAACGCCAAGTTCATGCTGCTGTCTGGAGTTAAACGCCAGAAAAACGTCATGATCCGGAGTTGAACGCCCAAAACACGTCATAACCTGGAGTTTGACGCCAAGAAAGGCCTTTACACGTGGAAAGCTTTAGTCTCAGCCCCAGCACACACCAAGTGGGCCCCAGAAGTGGATTTCTGCACCAATTATCTTAGTTTATTCATTTTCTGTAAACCTAGGTTACTAGTTTACTATTTAAACAACTTTTAAAGACTTATCTTGTACCTCATGACATTTTCAGATCTGAATTACATACTTTGTGACGGCATGAGTCTCTAAACTCCATTGTTGGGGGTGAGGAGCTCTGCAGCGTCTCGATGATTTAATACAATTCCTTTGTTTTCCCATTCAAACACGCTTGTTCTTATCTAAGATGTTTATTCGCGCTTAATTGTGAAGAAGGTGATGATCCGTGACACTCATCACCTTCCTCAATCCATGAACGTGTGCCTGACAACCACCTCCGTTCTACATCAGACTGAATGAATATCTCTTAGATTCCTTAATCAGAATCTTCGTGGTATAAACTGGATTGATGGCGGCATTCATGAGAATCCGGAAAGTCTAAACCTTGTCTGTGGTATTCCGAGTAGGATTCTGGGATTGAATGACTGTGACGTGCTTCAAACTCCTGAGGGCTGGGCGTTAGTGACAGACGCAAAAGAATCAATGGATTCTATTCCAACCTGATTGAGAACCGACAGATGATTAGCCGTGCTGTGACAGAGCATAGGAACGTTTTCACTGAGAGGATGGGAAGTAGCCACTGACAACGGTGACACCCTACATAGAGCTTGCCATGGAAGGAATCTGCGTGTGAGAAGAGGATTTCAAGGAAGAGTTGAAGTCAAAGGACAAAGCATCTCCAAAACTCCAACATATTCTCTATTACTGCACAACAAGTAACATATTCCTCAGTCCTTTATAAACAAGTAACTCTATTGTTCAAGTAATCCAAACAATTTTGTTGATATCCTGACTAAGACAAATAAAATAAACATTGATTGCTTCAAGCCAATAATCTCCGTGGGATCGACCCTTACTCACGTAAGGTATTACTTGGACGACCCAGTGCACTTGCTGGTTAGTTGAACGGAATTGTGAAAAGAAAGTAATCAGTTAGTTGAGTTAGTTTAACTTTTTGGCACATGCCAAGGAGCCACTAATCAAGAATCACAATTTCGTCCACCAGTTCACTAATGCAACGCTATAGGAGGCAAAATGCACACCAACAATGCACGTGAGGAAGCATGCTTGGAGCAAGTGAAAGTAGCGTTCACTTTCCTGACGGAGCACTCCACTGGAGCCTTACTAAACACACACTGACCCACCTGATCCAGGTTCTTCCAATGCCAAATCCAAATCAATCCACTCTTCTTCAAGCCGAAAGTAAGCAAAACTCATGGACATCACTCAAAGGCACAAGACACAGAGAAGCTAGAATAAGAATTTCATTTTGTAATTTATTTTTAATTTAATTTTTATTTTTGAAAAAGCCTATAAAAAGGCATCTGTTCCATTTTAAAGAGAAGGCTGGCTTTGCTAGAGAGCAATAGGAGTAGGATAGAATAGAAAGCTTTCTTTAATACACTTTTAATTTTCTGCAATTGTCATATTTCAATATTGAATTCAGTTTATGAAAATCTCAGTTTCTACAATCTTTTGCTCAACTTTTCTTCTCTGCAATTTTACTTTTCTTTTTACATTGCTCCCAATTTAGTTTATGCAATTTACACCTTCCTGCAAATTCTATTCTTCTACACTTTCACATTTTTGTTTCCCTTGAAGCTTGATTTACTTTTCTACACATTTACATTCTGCAACTTTACATTTGAGCTTGCTACAATCTGAATTTACTTTTCATGCCTCGGATCTATTGCTTTCTTTAAATTTCCAGTAGCCAGCCCCCTTTATATTTGATGCAACTTAGATTTCTTGTCATTTAAGATTCTGGCAATTTACATTCCTTGCTCTTCACGTTTCTGCCCATTTGCTTTCTGCAACTTTAAATTTCTTGTCATTTACATTCTGTTGCTTTAATTTTCACTCAAATCATCAATGTTAGCTTGACTAGACTAATCATCCACTAAAGTTGCTTGATCCATCAATTCATGTGGGATTGACCTCACTCTTGTGAGTTATTACTACTTGATGTGACCTGGTACGCTTGCCGGTGAGTTTGTGTGGAAATCTAATTTCCACCCATCAAGTTTTTGGCGCCGTTGCCAGGGATTGATTTAGATCGACAATGATTAAGTGGGTGAGAAGTCTAGATCAAGAATTTTCTTTGTTTTTGTTCTCTGATTTAAGCTGATAGCAAGGTGTTTGAATTATTGCCTCACTAAGAAATTCTTCTTTGTGACATGAATTTCAATTTTCTTTGGTGGTGTGTTTTACAAAATTCAAATGAATTTCAACTTATCTTATAATCAAACAGATTTCATGGGATATTACCCACCATCACCAATCTCTAATGGTGGCTGAGAATATCACCAAGAAATTACAGATCATGAGCACTCTAATCCATGGAGATATGCTTCAGAACCACAAGATGAGCAAGAGAATCATATGGGATACTTCCCACCATCACAAAATGATTCAAGTCATTATTCTAATGGTGGCTGGGATTATCACCAAGAAATTGCAAATTCTAAGCACTCCAATCAATGGAGATATGCTCCGGATCCACAAATTGATCAAGCAATTCACATGAGATATTGTCCAAAACCACAAAATAATTTATGTCATGATCCTCATGGTAGCTAGGCATATCAACAAGAGTATGAACAATCAAGTGAAATGAACTTTTTTCCAGAGCCACAAAGTAACTCATATTGCTATGATACTGACATAAATTGTGGCTGGGAAGGGAATTTCAATGTTTCATCTTCTGTTCATCAAGGAACATCATCATTTGATTATGCTGTCAATACATACATGGAAATTTGTTCCCCAAGGCAACAAGGTGATCCATACAGTGATGAGTTTCACAATTCTTCAAGTTGTGCTTGGGAGAATCAAAATCAGAAAGCATTTGACGATTCATACTCCACTTATCAAGAGCTATCATTACTTGAGCAAACCTTCAATTCATTCATGGAAAGCTGTCAAACCTCACCTCCCATTTTTTCATCTGAAAATTCTTCATCACATAACTATCCCTTGACACAAAATCTCTTCCAAAACTCACAGTTCACACAAACTTCCATGAACCAAAGCCTCTCAAGGCTTGAAACCATGCTTGAAAGATATGAAAGGGAAGCACAGAGATCCTGGAATGACCAAGAGAACTCCTTCAAAAATATGGAAGTGCTGGTAAACCAAATGTTAAGTGTGAATGAGGAAGTGGAAGAGCAAGAAGAAGAGGCCCCGGTGTCAAGCAAATTTTCAGTGAAGAATGAGGTGGTTGAAAATGAAACTGCACTTGAGATGACAAGAGAACATGAAAACTCACAACCCTTACAAACTTCCCTGATTCAAAGATTCTCAACACTTGACTCTGTGATTGAAAAATATGAAGAGGAGATGAAGAAATCTTGGGAAAAACAACAAACCTCCTCCATGAAAGAGCTATTAAGTCAAATGTTGAGTGCAAAGGAAGTAGTGGAAGAACAAGAAAGTGAGGAAGACAATCGAGGAGATCCAAACTCAAGTGAAGCAGAAAGTTGCATAGAAGAAGGGCTCATGGAACGACCAATTCAAGAGGCTCTTGATGAAGAAAACACTCCAACAATCACACAACCACCAAGTATTGATATCAAAGAAGTGAAGGCAACTGACAAGAACACCAAAGAGAGGATTATGACCAAGCCACAATTGATCATATCCATGAAGAAGGAAAGGTTGAATACAAGCAATCCGACCCCTGAACCATCAGCAAGCAAGCTCAACCAGGCAATTTACAGAAAGAAGCTTGCTGAGAGGAGACCAAGACAGGGGGCAATAGCTGAATCTTCCCCTACCCCCCCTTGAAGTCATTCCTCTTAACAAACTAGAAGAAGAGGAAGAAAGTGAAGAACAACATGTAAAGCTAATGACACTAAAAGAGCTTGTTGGGAGGCAACCCAACCTTAGGTAACATTTAATTTCTCTGCTTGGTTTATTTTTTTTTCTTTGTTTAAATTTCAATAAATTGGCATATGATTACATTCTAAGTTTGGTGTTGCCCTGCAGCAATTTGTTTTCAATCCTTCTGAATAATTGCATCAAATCAAAACTGAAAGTGTCACACTAAGATTCTAAGTTTGGTGTGCCACTTATTTTCTATGCAATTTATTCAGCAACATCACTTGTCTGCATAATCATAATGCCTCTGCAGTTTTGTCTTTCTTTTGGTTTGATTTTGTTCCTTTTTACTTTAGTTAGTTCTTTGTTTCTTTTATGCTTTAAGTTAGTTTGCTCCCTAACTATTTTTGTTAAATATCTCACCAAGAAATCCTTACTCATGACAGATTCTTTGCTTGGTGATTGTATTTAACATATAACAGTTCCCTGTGTTTAGTTTTAGTTCAAATAAATTGACATAGGATTGCATTCTAAGTTTGGTGTTGTTATGCAACAAAATTTGTTTCCAATCCACGCTGGATACTTGTATCAATTCCAAGTGAGAGTGTCATACTAAGTTTGGTGTGCCACTTATATTTTTATGCAATGTATCATGCACACCCTCTTATATTTGCAATTACAATGTCTCTGTTTCCTATGCCTTGATTGTTATCCTTAATTTTGCTTGCTTAAAACACATGTACTGCTAACATTTCATTGTGTAAGACATTCATGATCCATCTTAGCCCCATATCCATTGTTCTAATTGTTGCTTGAGAATGAGCAAGCATTCTGAGTTTGGCAAGGAAAAGGGAAGAATAAGAAGAAAAGGACAACAACAAGAAAGATAGACCATAAGGTGGTTACGCTCCTTTCTCCTCCTAATTACTTCCAGCACTTTAAATTGCATGATTGTCTTTATCTTCTCTGTTTACATGTGTGTATGAATATGCATAGCCTGAATTTTGATTTGCAATATGTTGCTGTGACATTATGACTACCAACTTGAGTTTTGTGAATTCAAAAGCAATAAAGCATCATGATCATAAACAAACAAGGAATTAAAGAAGAACTTAGCATGTGCATACAAGTATTGGAAGGCTAATATGGTTAATTGTTGCTCAATTGCATTAGATTTTATTTAATTGAAGTTTTCATCTAGGACATTTTGTGAAATCTTTGGAAATCATGAAAACCTTGAAAAAACAACTGCAATTAAGACAAGAAAAGAAAAAGGGAAAGAATGAGAAAGTTGAAGGCTCTGAGTAGCAATGACAATTTCATTGTTAAGTACTTGTGGTGTTTATGTATCAAGCAAAAAGCTTGAAAACAAAACACTTAGAGTCAAGGTTAGGCTCAAGTGCAAAAGCAATCTCTCAAGGCTCAAGGTTCTGAGCATCAATGATTAGAGAGTCAAGATAAGAAACAAATAAGCTTAATGAAGTCCTCTAATTCAATGCTTGTGGTGCTTATGTATCAAGTTGTAATACTTGAAAATAAAGCACTTAGAATCGTAGCTTTGTTATCAACTCATGGGGTAAAACACCCAAAAGGAGAAGCTAATGAGAAAATCAAAAGCTTGTTTCAAGGAAGAAACATAGGGAAAAGATTTCATAAAATGAGCTAGATAGAAGCATCAATCATTTACACTTCTTTTGTGATTGTACCATGCATAGGAAACTAGCCTACCATGAACATTAACTTGCTATTCTCCTCACCTTGAATTGTCAATCTTTATTGCATGATTCTTTTCTTGCTTGGAGACAAGCAAGGTTTAAGTTTGGTGTTGTAATGACATGTCATCATGTCATGTTTTTCTATGCTTTTTCATACAAGAAATTGATGATTAGTGCTTAAATATTGAATGCTTTTGTGCCTAAATGGTATATTTCTTTGATATTTTGATTTTATAAACTTTGTAGGAAATAATAGAAGAAGAAGCAATAAAAGCACCAAAAAAAAGAATCATACTCCCATGGTGGCAAGAGAGTTGGAAACAACTCAAACAGGCTTCTGAGTTAAGTGGTGGACGAAATTGTGATCCATTGTCTTTGTACTTGTATAAAATTTAATGATTGGCTCTATTTGAATTCACAACTCCGCTCAACTAACCAGCAAGTGTACTGGGTCGTCCAAGTAATAAACCTTACGTGAGTAAGGGTCGATCCCACAGAGATTGTTGGTATGAAGCAAGCTATAGTCACCTTGTAAATCTCAGTTAGGCAGATTAAAGGATTATGGGTTTCGAAAATTAATAATAAAACGTCTAAATAAAATAAGATAGAGATACTTATGTAAATCAATAGTGGGAATTTCAGATAGGCATATGGAGATGCTGTGCTCCTCTTGAAACTCTACTTCACTACTCGCTCTTCCTTCAATCATTTCTTACTCCTTTCCATGGCAAGCTGTATGTAGGGCATCACTATCATCAATGGCTACTTTTAATCCTCTCGGGAAAATGGTCCTATGCGCTGTCACTGCACGGCTAATCGTCTGGAGGCATCACCCTTGGTTGATAGCTACATCCCATCCTCTCAGTGAAAATGGTCCAAATGCTCTGTCACAGCACGGCTAATCATCTGTCGGTTCTCAATCAGGTTGGAATAGAATCTATTGATTCTTTTGCGTTTGTCATCACGCCCAGCCTTCAGGAGTTTGAAGCTCGTCACAGTCATTCAATACCGGAATCCTACTCGGAATACCACAGACAAGGTTAGACTTTCCGGATTCCTAGGATCCTACTCGGAATACCACAGACAAGGTTAGACCTTCCAGATCCTCATGAATGCCGCCATCTATCTAGCTTATACCACGAAGATTCTGTTGGGAAATCTAAGAGATATGCGCCCGGCCTAAGGTAGAACGGAAGTGGTTGTCAGTCACGCGCGTTCATAGGTGAGAATGATGATGAGTGTCACGGATCATCACATTCATCAAAGTGTTGTACAACGTATATCTTGGAATAAGAATAAAAGAGAATTGAATAGAAAGTAATAGTAATTGTATTGAAACTTGAGGTACAGCAGAGCTCCACACCCTTAATCTATGGTGTGCAGAAACTCCACCGTTGAAAATACATAAGTAAAAGGTCCAGGCATGGCCGAATGGCCAGCCCCCAAAACGTGCTCAATGGCCTCCTAAGATGAAGAATAAAACAAAACTGAGACCAAAGATGAAACATGGTCAAAAGACATCTAATACACTAGTTAAATGTTCTATTTATAATAAACTAGCTACTAGGGTTTACATGAGTAAGTAATTGATGCATAAATCCACTTCCGGGGCCCACTTGGTGTATGCTTGGGCTAAGCTTGATCTATCCACGAGCTGAGGCTTTTCTCGGAGTTGAACTCCAAGTTATGACGTGTTTTGGGCGTTCAACTCCGGATCATGACGTTTTTCTGGCGTTTAACTCCAGACAGCAGCATGTACTTGGCGTTCAATGCCAAGTTACGTCATCAATTTCTGAATAAAGTATGGACTATTATATATTTCTGGAAAGCTCTGGATGTCTACTTTTCAACGCCGTTAAGAGCGCGCCATTTGGAGTTCTGTAGCTCCAGAAAATCCATTTCGAGTGCAGGGAGGTCAGATTCCAACAACATCAGCAGTCCTTTTGTCAGCCTTTTTCAGAGTTTTGCTCAAGTCCCTCAATTTCAGCCAGAAATTACCTGAAATCACAGAAAAACACACAAACTCATAGTAAAGTCCAGAAATGTGAATTTAACATAAAAACTAATGAAAACATCCCTAAAAGTAGCTTAAACTTACTAAACACTACCTAAAAACAATGCCAAAAAGCGTATCAATTATCCGCTTATCATTAAGCAAAGAGGATTTGCAACCCTGACCTCTTCACATTCCAACATAAATAACTTGAGCTACAAAACTCCAAATGAGGTGATTTTAGTGGCATTGGAAAGTAGACATCCAAAACGTTCCAAGCATATATGGCACTGTATGGTGGACACTAAATCTGAGGGAGAAAACTTGCCTCGAAAGTGCATAGATGAACATGGTATCAACCTGCAGTAAGGCCAGCTGAGCTCTTTACATTCCAAGGAGAATAAATTGAGCTGTAGAGTTTGAAATGATGTGCTCTAAATTGCATTGGAAAGTAGACATCCAAAGCTTTCCAACGATATATAATAGTATGGGGTGAACCTCAAGGATTGGCCTCAGAAGCTGGCGCTAAGTTTGGCATCCAAACAGCGCCAATAGCGCTACGTTTTGCCAATGAACGCTACGCTCTTTCTATGAGCGCTACGTTTTCTTAATGAGCGCTACGCTTTGAGCGCCAGCGGCCTCCAAACAGCATGACCATGCCTTCTTCAAAGGACCATAACTTGAGCTACAGATGTCCAATTGATGCGCTTCTAGTTGCGTTGGAAAGCTGACATTCAGAGCTTTCCAACGATATATAGCAATCCATATTTGGCATGAAATTGAAGCACAAGTTAAAGGAATCTTTAAGGCCCAAAAATCAACCAAACATGCGCTGGCCAAGGATTGAAGGGGGAGCGCTCAATCAAAAGCAAAGCGCTGCACAAGGGGAGCTTGTGGAGTAAGCGCTACGTTCACTCTTTTTCACTTTTTCGGGCTTCCAAGCCAAGAAAGCAAGGCAAGGACACACCAAGGAGCACTAGGAGTGCTCAAATATTGCAACGAAGCGCCCAAGAAGAGTGCTGGCCAAAGGGAAGTTAGGCAACATTCAACAAGTTAACGTAGCGTTCGCTAATGCAACGCTATTTGAGGCAAGATGCACACCAACAATGGACGTGAGGAAGCATGCTTGGAGCAAGTGGATGTAGCATTCACTTTCCTAACGAAGCGCTCCACTGGAGCCTCACTAAACACACCCTGACCCACCTAATCCAAATTCATCCATGGCCAAATCCCAATCAATCCACTCTTCTTCAAGCCCAAAGAAAGCAAAACTCATGGACATCACTCAAAGGCACAAGACACAGAGAAGCTAGAATAGGAATTTTAGTTTGTAATTTGTTTTTAATTTCATTTTTATTTTTGAAAAAGCCTATAAAAAGGCATCTGTTTCATTTTAAAGAGAAGGCTGGCTCTGCTAGAGAGCAATAGGAGTAGGATAGAATAGAAAGCTTTCTTTAATACACTTTTAATTTTCTGCAATTATCATATTTCAATATTGAATTCAGTTTATGCAAATCTCAGTTTCTACAATCCTTTGCTCAACTTTTCTTCTCTGCAATTTTACTTTTCTGTTTACATTGCTCCCAATTTAGTTTATGCAATTTACACCTTCCTGCAAATTCTGTTCTTCTACACTTTCACATTTTCGTTTCCCTTGAAGCTTGATTTACTTTTCTGCATATTTACATTCTGCAACTTTACATTTGAGCTTGCTACAATCTGAATTTACTTTTCATGTCTCGGATCTATTGCTTTCTTTAAATTTCTAGCAACCAGCCCCCCTTTATATTTGATGCAACTTAGATTTTTTGTCATTTAAGATTCTGGCAATTTACATTCCTTGCTCTTCACGTTTCTACCCATTTACTTTTTGCAACTTTAAATTTCTTGTTATTTATATTCTGTTGCTTCAATTTTCACTCAAAGCATCAATGTTAGCTTGACTAGACTAATCATCCACTAAAGTTGCTTGATCCATCAATCCTTGTGGAATCGACCTCACTCTTGTGAGTTATTACTACTTGATACGGCCCGGTACGTTTGCCGGTGAGTTTGTGTGGAAATCTAATTTCCACCCATCAAGTGGGTACTTTATTTCGCAAATATGTTGCTGTTTCTATGGCATAGCCTCATAAATTTAATGGAAGATCAGTAAAACCCATCATGGATCGAACCATATCTAATAAAGTTCGATTCCTCCTTTTTGAAACACTATTGTATTGTGGAGTACCAGGAGGTGTCCATTAAGAAAAAAATCCCATTTTTCTTTAAGTACTCAAGAAAATTATCATTTAGATATTCTCCTCCTCTATCAGATCTAAGCACCTTAATGCTTTTACCTGTTTGTTTTTCAACTTCACTATGAAAATTTTGAACATTTCAAATGATTCAGATTTGTGTTTCATAAGATATACAAAGCCATATCTAGACATATCATCAGTGAAAGTGATAAAATAAGAATATCCTCCTTTGTCTTGAATTTTCATTGGTCCACAAACATCTGTATGTATTAGTCCCAATAATTCTGTAGTCTTTTCTCCATGTCCCATAAATGGAGTTTTGGTTATTTTTCCTTTAAGACAGGATTCACAAGTTACGTATAATTCATAATCATATTTGTTAAGGTAACCTTCTTTATGTAACTTAGAAATCATTTTTTCTCCTATATGACCAAGTCTACAATGCCAAAGATATGATTCATTTACTTGATTATTCCTCTCTCTTTTGAGAGTAGAAACATGCATGACAGAATTACCATTTAAATTGGAAAGAATATAAATGCCATATTGGAGATAACCATTTACGTATAAGTCATCACCATAATAAGTAGAACAAATGTCATTTTTAATATTAAAATAAAAATTATGTTTGTCCAATATAGAAATAGAAATAAAATTTGTAACAAAATTAGGAACATAATGACAATTCTCCAATACTAATGTCTTGCCCGTAGGCATTGCTAAAGAAATAAATCCTATAGCTACAGCAGCAACATTTGCTCTGTTCCCGACTTGAAGGTAAGTTTCGCCCTTCTTCAGCTATCTACTTACTCGTAGTCCCTGCAACGAATTGCAAATATTATGAGCATTTCTGGTATCTAATACCCATATAGAAGAATTAATAGTAGCCAAAGAAATCATGAAAACTGTTTTCAAGCATGTCTTACCTTCTTTTTTGGTTTTCAAAGAAGCAAGATACTCCTTGCAGTTTCTTTTCCAATGACCTTTGCCTTTATAATAAAAGCATTTAACATCATTTTTGTCAATCTTTTTTTGTTTTGCCCTTGGGTTTGGTCACACCACCCTTAGGTGCCAACTATCATAGAAACTCCTTTCTTTTTCTCAGATGCAATTTGATTCTCATAATTAATTAGCATTTTGTGAGCCTTTTCTTGTTTCCCCTTGGGTTTGGTCACACCACCCTTAGGTGCCAACTATCATAAAAACTCCTTTCTTTTTCTCAGATGCAATTTGATTCTCATAATCAATTAGCATGTTGAGTATTTTATGAATATCACAGCTTACTTTAATCATATTAAAGCTAACAATGAATTATGAAAAAGTTTCTAAAAGAGATTGCAAGATCTTTGTCCAATTTGCATTCCAACTTCTCAAGTTGTTCAATAAGATCAATCATCTTAAGAACATGGGGTCCAACAGGAGAGTCCACATCAAGTGTGGATCTAAACAAAGATTTGGACAATTGATATCGGGCCGTCTTACTTTGTGCACCATACATCTTCTTAAGATGTTTAACAATAGTTGGTGGATCCATATCCTGATGTTTCCTCTGAAGATCATAACCCATGGATGCCAGAGTGATGCATTTGATAGTAAGACAATTTTTCAAGTACTTCTCATAAATCTTGGTTGCCTTATTATCAATACTTCCATCCTCTTTAGGAACTGGGGCCGTAACAGCAGGCTTATCGATTATATCAATTAGCCTTTCATGCCTGAGAACAATTCTCAAATTGTGATACCAATCATCATAATTGGCTCCAGCCAATTTGTTATTTTCAAGTATGCCACGTAGTGATAGAGCAGACATATTATTCATGAATCTAAAAAGAAAAATCAAATATAAGTACGTATTCACACATACAAATAACACTTTCTACAATAATTGTTATTATAGAAAATTAAGAAATCTTTATTTCTTAAATTAAGTGTTAAAAAATATTTAAAATCATGAATGAGTATCTTGGTTGTCAAGTCATTACTCATACATTTTTTAAATAGATGATTAAATGTATCGCATACAATTTTAATCCCAAATAATTACCTGGTTGTTAGGTTATTATTTAATTGAATTATATTTTATACCCCTAGGTTGTCTAGGTTCAAGTAAAAATTAATTCATTCCATGTATCAAATATATATATAGATTTTATCCTTGAGTACAAATCTCCTGATTGTCAGGTAGCTCCTCGTAAACAAAGTATAAAATTTATTTATCCTTTTTTCCTTTCAGTTTTATTTCATAAATAAATAAAAATAATAATAACAGTATGTTCCTTAACATACATATAATTTTAACCCATATAAATTTATAACTTTGACAATAGCACCCCATGCCATTATTAGGAATCACATTCACTGTAATAACAAAACTTAAATTATCCTATTAATTCTGTAAATTTCTGCAATAAAACTTTAAACACAAAAAGGCCAAAGCTATGATACCACTGTAGGATTACAAGTGTTTATAACACGTAGCGAAAGTAATAAAGTAATCCTATTGATCTATTTTGTGCTTAAAATTTTATTGAAATAAGATAGGTTAGATGCCAATACCTGAGTACCCTAGTGAATGAAAACTTTCTCCTTTGATAGTACGAAGGTACTATGTGTATCCACACCGAGACTAATCCTTGTTGTCAACTCCTTGACCAATGGATTTAACTGAGAAATTTCTTGCAACTCCTTACACTAGCAATTCTTCACTAGAATTGGAATATTTGTGTATGTGGAGGTATTTTGTTTTTCTTTTCTTTTATCATATACACATATATGTAGTATGAGATTGGTGACTGATTTGTGAATCAAATTACAACTTAATTTGAAACAGAATCAGTTAGGATCTTATCCATATTTAAAACTCATCGTAGAATAAATAATTAATTATTTAATATTCTCAATTATCATATTATTATATTCATGGTGCTAGCAAAGAATGTAAAAATATTCTATTTGAATTAATATAATTATTTATTTGATCTAATCAAAATAATAATTAAATGATTATTTACCAAGGATTAGAACACTCGTTAGTGTGTGACCCCATAGGTTTAATGCTAAGCGGGTAGTAAATTAGTCATACTAAATTTACTAATCAAGGTTGGCATCTAGCAATGCTCCTTGACGACCCAATATTATGAAGTAATAATATTTTTACTAAGAACCCAAGATGAACAAAAAATACAACCCCTTCTATCTTTTCAGCTCTTGGCTAACTTTTAGAATACGGTTTGATTGTCAAACTCTAACTTGTTACAATTATTATAATGAATTATGAATGACTTAAGAAACTCATTTCTTAATTCATTCAAACCATTTGGCCAAGGCATTGTTTATTTCATTCATTATAATTGTAGAGCTCAAACTCATTACCATAGTTGATGGATTTCATTTTGACTAATCATTAATTCTACAAGTATTTAAATTATACTCAATGTCCATTCAACTAACACCGTAGGGTGTTAGGTGTCCGGAATCAAAGTATAACAAATAGATTATCAATTACTATGATAGTCGCATGTCAAAGAAAAATTCTAATATTATGTTCATCATAAGAATATCCTATTGACAAATATACGGTAACTATAACCATTAGAAATTCTTAGAGTGAATCAGTTCAATGGTTATATCTCTCTCTATATACCATTTATATACATAATTTAATAAATGAGATCTATTAATCTTCATGTAATGAAGATTATATATATATATATCTGAATCACTAATGTCCCATTTTTAGTGATTCTACAATTAAGAACAATTTAAATCAAAAGTACTCAAAAAACGTATATCTCATTATTACGATCCCTATCGTAATTATTCGTTTCTAATTTTAATTAAGGACACTATCATAAATCATAAAAGTTTATTCTTATAAAAAGGAATAATAATAATAATTCATGATAGTATTTTGTTGGACATACACACTTATCTCCAACAATCTCCCACTTGCACTAGAGCCAATGACAGATTGCATTTAGGGCATACATGTATTTCCAACAAGCAGAAGATGACAACGTCGACGGAGCAAGGGTAGGTCGTTGTCATCGTCGAGCTAGAGAGGAAGAGAGAGAGATGAACAAGGAGAGAGAAGGGTAGCGCTACTGCCGTCGCTACTAGGCTCGTTGTCGGAGCCACGGCCATCTTCGTTGAAAGAGCTTGTCGGCGAGCTACACGCCGGTGTTAGAGTTGCCAATGCCGTCACTGAGCTATTGCACCGCCGTAGGAGCTGTTCGGAGTTGTTGTTTTGTTGCGCTCTTGCTCAACCCATGTTCTTGGTTCGTTGCTATTTTTTTAATTTGTTCTTCATTTTAATTTTTTCTTGATTTTGATTTTAGGGTTTGCTGCTGCTATTATTGATTTTGATTTTAGGGTATTTGCATTCTAAAGTTTCATCGTAGCAGTTGTCACTGAGCATCCTTCTCCTCGCCGAGCAACAGCATCCCAAGCCCTCTCCTTCAACTCAACAATGTCTTTGGAGGTTAGTATATTCACAATTATTTTAATAAAATTTGTTATGACTGCTGGTCTGTTCTTGATAAACTTGACGAGGTTGTTTAGAGTCATCATTGTATTGTGTGTTATGAGTTTTTTGAATTGTTGATGCTTTTACATCGAAGAGTTGATAGTCTTAATTTTTTTCAGTAAAATTTGTTGTTGTTATTGGTCCTAATTTGTTGTTATTGCTGGTCCTAGTTTATGGTTACTGATATGTTGAAATTTTTATTGGTCCTAATTCTTTCCTCAGGTTTCAGATATCTCTTTCTCTAAATACCACGAATTCAATGCAATTTTGTTTACCTTTATTTAGGAGAAAAAATATTCAAGTTTAATTTGCTTATTTTGATCATTTTTCTGTAATTTGCATGTGAATGGATTAGAATTAGTTAAATTAAAATGTTAAATTAGTTTTGAATTGCTGAATTAGTTGAATTAATTTTTTTAGATGTTAATAATTTTTTTATATTTGGTGACACATTTAATACTTGTTTGCACCACTTGTCATTAGTTTTGAAAAAGTGCCAAGAAACAAATCTAGTTTTGAATTGGGAGAAGTGCCACTTCAGGGTCACTGAAAGAATTCTTCTTGGATACTGTTCATACCCTGGACCGAGGTATAAGGTCCGGTGTGGACAAAGACAAAGCGACCGACCTCTTTAAAGTTTGGTCACCGCCGACCTCTTCACAAAGAGCTCAGACGAATTGCCATAGAGGCCCAAAGAGGCCTGAGGAAGAGGAGTCACCGCCTACTAGAAAGGCGGCCGGCCAAAAGATAGGTGATCTTATCCACGAAAGATAAGATAAGAGAACAAACTTATCTCGAGGAAGGTCACTCCACACTAATATAAATACTCTGGAGCACCCAGGTATAAGATAGACTCCAATTCTACTAAAAAACTTGCCTAAAACCTGATGAGCGGATAATTTATACGCTTTTTAGCATTGTTTTTAGTATGTTTTAGTTAGTTTTTATTATATTTTTATTATTTTTTAGTTAAAATTCACTTTTCTGGACTTTACTATGAGTTTGTGTGTTTTTCTGTGATTTCAGGTATTTTCTGGCTGAAATTGAGGGACCTGAGCAAAAATCTGATTCAGAGACTGAAAAGGACTGCAGATGCTGTTGGATTCTAACCTCCCTGCACTCGAAGTGAATTTTCTGGAGCTACAAAAGCCCAATTGGCGCGCTCTCAATGGCGTTGGAAAGTAGACATCCTGGGCTTTCCAGCAATGTATAATAGTCCATACTTTGCCCGAGATTTGATGGCCCAAACCGGCGTTCCAAATCAGCTCAAGAATGCCCGGCGTTAAACGCCGGAACTGGCACAAGAATGGGAGTTAAACGCCCAAACTGGCACAAAAGCTGGCGTTTAACTCCAAGAGAAGTCTCTACACGAAAATGCTTCAATGCTCAGCCCAAGCACACACCAAGAGGGCCCGGAAGTGGATTTTTATGTCATTTACTCATCTTTGTAAACCCTAGGCTACTAGTTCTCTACAAATAGGACCTT
Source organism: Arachis stenosperma (assembly GCF_014773155.1). Classification (NCBI taxonomy): domain Eukaryota; kingdom Viridiplantae; phylum Streptophyta; class Magnoliopsida; order Fabales; family Fabaceae; genus Arachis; species Arachis stenosperma. The sequence continues at coordinate 111,209,674 of NC_080380.1, read as the reverse complement.
TTGTTATTGTATTTTCATCTTTGGATCTTAGATCATCTTTAGATCTTTGAACCTTTTGATCATGTTTTGGGGGCTGGCCTCATGGCCATGCCTAGACCTTGTTCTTATGTATTTTCAACGGTGGAGTTTCTACACACCATAGATTAAGGTGTGGAGCTCTGTTGTACCTCGAGTATTAATGCAATTACTATTGTTCTTCTATTTAATTCAGCTTGTTCTTATTCCAAGATATTCATTCGCACTCAAGAACTTGATGAATGTGATGATTATGTGACGCTTATCATCATTCTCACTTATGAACGCGTGTCTGACAACCACTTCCGTTCTACAAGCAAACAAGGCTTGAATGTTTATCTCTTGGACTCCTTAATCGGAATCTTCGTGGTATAAGCTAGAATTGATGGCGGCATTCAAGAGAATCCGGAAGGTCTAAACCTTGTCTGTGGTATTCTGAGTAGGATTCAATGATTGAATGACTGTGACGAGCTTCAAACTCCTGAAGGCTAGGCGTTAGTGACAGACGCAAAAGAATCAATGGATTCTATTCCAACCTGATTGAGAACCGACAGATGATTATCCGTGCCGTGACAGGGTGCGTTGAACATTTTCACTGAGAGGACGGGACTATAGCCATTGACAATGGTGATACCCAACATACAGCTTGCCATGGAAAGGAGTAAGAAGGATTGGATGAAGATAGTAGGAAAGCAGAGAGACGGAAGGGACAAAGCATCTCCATTCGCTTATCTGAAGTTCTCACCAATGAATTACATAAGTATCTCTATCTTTACTTTATGCTTTATTCATATCATCTATAACCATTTGAATCTGCCTGACTGAGATGTACAAGGTGACCATAGCTTGCTTTATACCAACAATCTCCGTGGGATCGACCTTTACTCGCGTAAGGTTTATTACTTGGACGACCCAGTGCACTTGCTGGTTAGTTGTGCGAAGTTGTGATAAAGAGTTGAGATTGCAATTGAGCGTTCCATGTTGATGGCGCCATTGATGATCACAATTTCGTGCACCAAGTTTTTGGCGCCGTTGCCAGGGATTGTTTCGAGTTTGGACAACTGACGGTTCATCTTGTTGCTTAGATTAGGTATTTTTCTTCAGAGTTCTTAAGAATGAATTCTAGTGTTTCAAGGTGATGTTCTTATCATCACCAAAGCTGATTGATTCTCATCAATTTAGCTCTTGAATGTAATGTCCTGCTAAAGCTTGGCTAGCCATGTCTAATTCCTTTAGACTGAAGCTTTAGACTAACATTGCATGATTCCTGAAATTCTCATTAAGAATTTTGATATCTTTATTTTCTTTTCCACTTAATTTTCGAAAAATAAAAAAAAATTTACAAAATCATAAAAACAAAAAATATTCTCATGTTTCTTGTTGAGTCTAGTGTCTCATTTTAAATTTGGTGTCAATTGCATGTTTCTGTTCCTCTTGCATTCATTCATGTGTCTTAAGTGATCTTCAAGATGTTCTTGATGATTTCCTTGCTCTGACCTTTGAATTCTCTTGACTTGAGTGTTTTGTTGTTTCTCATATGCATTCTCATTTGTTAGTTTCAATAGTATACAAACTTCTAAGTTTGGTGTCTTGCATGCATTGTTATTTGATTTTAGTTACATTTTGATTATTAAAAATCCAAACATTTTTTAATTTGTGTCTTTTTCAAGTCAATAATACAGAGAATTGAAGATTCAGAACATACAGCAGAGGAATTACACAGAAAAAGCTGGGCGTTCAAAATGCCCAGTGAAGAAGGGCAAACTGGCGTTTAAACGCCAGCCAGGGTGCCTGGCTGGGCGTTTAACGCCCAAAAGGGTAGTGTTTTGGGCGTTAAACGTCAGAATGTGCACCATTCTGGGCGTTTAACGCCAGGATGGCACAAGAGGGAAGATTTTGTTTTTTTACTCAATTTTTTTTAAGTTTTCAAATTTTTTTCAAAATCAAATCTTTTTCAAATCATATCTTTTCAATCAAATCTTTTTCAAAATCAATTTCTTTCCATTTTCAAAAATACTTGCTATCAATTAATGATTTGATTCAACATTTCAAGTATGTTGCCTTTTCTGTTGAGAAAGGTTTAATGTTTGAATCATATCTTTTCTTGTTAGCCAAGTCATTAATTTTTAAAATCAATTTTTTTTAATTGTTTTTCAAATCATATCTTCTCAATCACATCTTTTTTTTAAAAACCATAACTTTTCAATCATATCTTTTTAATCACATCTTTTTCAAAATAGTTTTCAATCATATCTTTTTAATTTCTAATTTCAAAATCTTTTTCAAAAATCACTTGATTTCTTTTCCACTCTTGGTTTTCGAAAATCAATTAGTATTTTTCAAAATGTTTTTAAAATCTTTTACTTAATTTTCGAAAATTTCTTCCCCTCTTCTCACATCCTTCTATTTATGGACTAACACTATTCCTCAATGAACAATTCGAACTCCATCTCTTTTGATAAGTTTGAATTCTTCTACCTCTCCTTCTATTTTTCTTTTCCTCTGACACCTCAAGGAATCTCTATACTGTGACATAGATGATTCCATATTTTCTTGTTCTCTTCTCTTTCATATGAGCAGGAGCAAAGACAAAAGCATTCTTGTTGAGGCTGACCCTGAACCTGAAAGGACCTTGAAGTGAAAGCTAAGAGAAGCTAAGGCACAACTCTCTGTAGAGGACCTAACAGAAATCTTCAAAGAAGAAGAACCCATGGCAGCCGAAAACAACAACAATGCCAACAATGCAAGGAAGGTGCTGGGTGACTTTACTGCACCTACTCCCGACTTCTATGGGAGAAGCATCTCTATCCCTGCCATTGAAGCAAACAACTTTGAGCTTAAGCCTCAATTAGCTTCTCTAATGCAACAGAATTGCAAGTTCCATGGACTTCCATTGGAAGATCCTCATCAGTTTTTAGCTGAATTCTTGCAAATCTGTGACACTGTCAAGACTAATGGGGTTGACCCTGAGGTCTATAGACTTATGCTATTCCCTTTTACTGTAAGAGACAGAGCTAGGATATGGTTGGACTCACAACCTAAAGAAAGCCTGAACTCTTGGGAAAAGCTAGTCAATGCCTTCTTGGCAAAGTTCTTTCCACCTCAAAAAATTGAGTAAGCTTAGAGTGAAAGTCCAAACCTTCAGACAGAAGGAAGGTGAATCCCTCTATGAAGCTTGGGAAAGATACAAACAATTGATCAGAAAGTGTCCTTCTGACATACTTTCTGAATGGAGCATCATAGGTATCTTCTATGATGGTCTGTCTGAACTGTCCAAGATGTCTTTGGATAGCTCTGCTGGAGGATCTCTTCATCTGAAGAAGACGCCTGCAGAGGCTCAAGAACTAATTGAAATGGTTGCAAATAACCAATTCATGTACAATTCTGAAAGGAATCCTGTGAACATTGGGACAAATCAGAAAAAAGGAGTTCTTGAGATCGATACTCTGAATGCCATATTGGCTCAGAACAAAATATTGACTCAGCAAGTCAATTTGATTTCTCAAAGTCTGTCTGGAATGCAAGCTGCACCAGGCAGTGCTAAGGACGCTTCATCTGAAGAAGAAGCTTATGATCCTGAGAACCCTTCAATGGAAGAGGTGAATTACATGGGAGAACCCTATGGAAACACCTATAATTCTTCATGGAGAAATCATCCAAATCTCTCATGGAAGGATCAACAGAGACCTCAACAAGGTTTCAACAACAATAATGGTGGAAGAAACAGGTTTAGCAATGGCAAGCCTTTTCCATCATCTTCTCAGCAACAGACAGAGAATTCTAAGCAGAGCCACTCTGACTTAGCAACCATGGTCTCTGTTCTAATCAAAACCACTCAAAGTTTCATGACTGAAACAAGGTTCTCTATTAGGAACTTGGAGGCACAAGTGGGTCGGCTGAGCAAGAAAATTACTGAACTCCCTCCTAGTACTCTTCCAAGCAATACAGAAGAGAATCCAAAAGGAGAATGCAAGGCCATTAACATGACCTACATGGCCGAACTTGGAGAGGAGAAAGAGGTAGTGAACGCCACTGAGAAAAACCTCAATGGACGTCCACTGGCCTCCAATGAGTTCCCTAATGAGGAACCATGGGAATCTGAGGCTCACATTGAGACCATAGAGATTCCATTGGATTTACTTCTGCCATTCATGAGCTCTGATGAGTATTCTTCCTCTGAAGAGGATGAGTATGTCACTGAAGAGCAAGTTGCCAAGTACCTTGGAGCAATCATGAAGCTAAATGACAAGTTATTTGGTAATGAGACTTGGGAGAACGAACCTCCTTTGCTCACCAAAGAACTGGATGACTTGTCTAGGCAGAAACTACCTCAAAAGAGACAAGATCCTGGAAAGTTCTCAATACCTTGCGCCATAGGCACCATGACCTTTAAGAAGGCCTTGTGTGACCTAGGGTCAAGTGTAAACCTCATGCCTCTCTCTGTAATGGAGAAGCTAGGGATCTTTGAGGTACAAGCTGCAAGAATCTCACTAGAGATGGCAGACAATTCAAGAAAACAAGCTTATGGACTTGTAGAGGATGTTCTGGTAAAAATTGAAGACCATTACATCCCTGCTGATTTCATATTCCTAGAGACTGGGAAGTGCATGGATGAATCCATCATCCTTGGCAGACACTTCCTAGCCACAGCAAAGGCTGTGATTGATGTGGACAGAGGAGAATTGATCATTCAAGTGAATGAAGAATCCTTTGTGTTTAAGGCTCAAGGATACCCCTCTGTCACCATGGAGAGGAAGCATGAAGAGCTTCTCTCAAAACAGAGTCAAACAGAGCCCCCACAGTCAAACTCTAAGTTTGGTGTTGGGAGGCCACAACCAAATTCTAAGTTTGGTGTTGAACCCCCACATTCAAACTATAAGTTTGGTGTTGGGAGGTTCCAACATTGCTCTGAGTATCTGTGAGGCTCCATGAGAGCCCACTGTCAAGCTACTGACATTAAAGAAGCGCTTGTTGGGAGGCAACCCAATGTTATATTTAATCTATTTTCCTTTGTTATTTCATGTTTTTTGTAGGTTGATGATCATGAGAAGTCACAAAATCAATTGAAAAAGCAAAAACATAATGAAAAACAGAAAGAAAAACAGCACACCCTGGAGGAAGACCTTGCTGGCGTTTAAACGCCAGTAAGGGCAGCAAATGGGCGTTTAACGCCCAGTCTGGCACCATTCTGGGCGTTTAACGCCAGAAAGGGGCACCAGACTGGCGTTAAATGCCAGGAAAGGGCAAGAAGTTGGCGTTAAACGCCAGAAATGGGCACCAGCCCGGCGTTTAACGCCAGAATTGGCACAGAGAGCATTTTTGCTCGCCACTTGGTGCAGGGATGACTTTTCCTTGACACCTCAGGATCTGTGGACCCCACCTACCCCACCACCCTCTCTCTTCTTCTTCACCCATTCACCAATCACCTCAACCACTCTTCCCCTCACCTATCAAATCACATCTTTCTCTTCACCACTGACATCCATCCTTCATAAAACCCCACCTACCTCACCATTCAAATTCAAACAACTTTCCCTCCCAAACCCACCCTTCCATAGCCAAACCCTACCCCTCTCTCTACCCCTATATAAACCCATCTTCACTCCTTCATTTTCACACACCCTAAACACTACTTCTCCTCCTTTGGCCGAACCACAAAGCCATCTTCATCTCCTCTATTTCTTCTTCTTCTACTCTCTTCTTTCTTCTTTTGCTCGAGGACGAGCAAACCTTTTAAGTTTGGTGTGGTAAAAGCATTGCTTTTTATTTTTCCATAACCATTTATGGCATCCAAGGCCGGAGAAACCTCTAGAAAGAGGAAAGGGAAGGCAAAAGCTTCCACCTCCGAGTCATGGGAGATTGAGAGATTCATCTCAAGTGTGCATCAAGACCACTTCTATGAAGTTGTGGCCTTGAAGAAGGTGATCCCCGAGGTCCCTTTCAAACTCAAAAAGAGTGAATATCCGAAGATCCGACATGAGATCCGAAGAAGAGGTTGGGAAGTTCTTACCAACCCCATTCAACAAGTCAGAATCTTAATGGTTCAAGAGTTCTATGCCAATGCATGGATCACCAAGAGCCATGATCAAAGTGTGAACCCGAACCCAAAGAATTGGCTTACAATGGTTCGAGGGAAATGCTTAGATTTTAGTCCGGAAAATGTAAGGTTGGCATTCAACTTGCCCATGATGCAAGGAGATGAACACCCTTACACTAGAAGGGTCAACTTTGATCAAAGGTTGGACCAAGTCCTCATAGACATTTGTGAAGAGGGCGCTCAATGGAAGAGAGATTCAAGAGGGAAGCCGGTTCAACTGAGAAGGCATGACCTCAAACCCGTGGCTAGGGGATGGTTGGAGTTTATCCAACGCTCAATCATTCCCACTAGCAACCGGTCCGAAGTTACTATAGACCGGGCCATCATGATTCATAGCATCATGATTGGAGAAGAAGTAGAAGTTCATGAGGTTATAGCCCAAGAACTTTATAAGGTGGTGGACAAGTCCTCTACCTTGGCAAGGTTAGCCTTTCCTCATCTCATTTGTCACCTCTGTTATTCAGTTGGAATTGACATAGAGGGAGACATCCCCATTGATGAGGACAAGCCCATCACTAAGAAAAGGATGGAGCAAACAAGAGATCCCACTCATCATGAAATCCCTGAGATACCTCAAGGGATTCATTCTCCTCCACAAAACTATTGGGAGCAAATCAACACCTCCCTAGGAGAATTGAGTTCCAACATGGGACAACTAAGGGTGGAGCACCAAGAACATTCCATCCTCCTCCATGAAATTAGAGAAGATCAAAGAATCATGAGAGAGGAGCAACAAAGGCAAGGAAGAGACATTGAGGAGCTCAAGCACTCCATAAGATCTTCAAGAGGAAGAACAAGCCGCCATCACTAAGGTGGACCCGTTCTTTAATTTCCTTGTTCCTTATTTTCCTGTTTTTCGAATTTTCATGCTTATGTTTATCTATGTTTGTGTCTTGTGATCATTAGTGTCTTAGTGTCTATGCCTTAAAGTTATGAATGTCCTATGAATCCATCACCTTTCTTAAAAGAAAAATGTTCTTAATTGAAAAATAGAAGAATTGCATGAATTTTTGAATTTTATAACAGATTAATTATTTTGATGTGGTGGCAATACTTTTGTTTTCTGAATGTATGCTTGAACAGTGCATATGTCTTTTGAATTTGTGGTTCATGAATATTGGCTCTTGAAAGAATAATGAAAAAGGAGACATGTTACTGAGGATCTGAAAAATCATAAAAATGATTATTGAAGCAAGAAAAAGCAGTGAATATTAAAAAAAAAGGGGAGAAAAACGAAAAAAAAAACGAAAAAAGGGAAAAAGAAAAAGAAAAAGAAAAAAAATAAAGTTGTGATCCAAGGCAAAAAGAGTGTGCTTAAGAACCCTGGACACCTCTAATTGGGGACTCTAGCAAAGCTAAGTCACAATCTGAAAAGGTTCACCCAATTATGTGTCTGTGGCATGTATGTATCCGGTGGTAATACTGGAAGACAGAGTGCTTTGGGCCACGGCCAAGACTCATAAAGTAGCTGTGTTCAAGAATCATCATACTTAACTAGGAGAATCAATAACACTATCTGGATTCTGAGTTCCTATAGAAGCCAATCATTCTGAATTTCAAAGGATAGAGTGACATGCCAAAACTGTTCAGAGGCAAAAAGCTAAAAGCCCCGCTCATCTAATTAATACTGATCTTCATAGATGTTTTTGGAATTCATTGCATATTCTCTTTTTTTTATCTTATTTGATTTTTAGTTGCTTGAGGACAAGCAACAATTTAAGTTTGGTGTTGTGATGAGCGGATAATTTATACGCTTTTTGGCATTGTTTTTAGTATGTTTTTAGTATGTTTTAGTTAGTTTTTATTATATTTTTATTAGTTTTTAGTTAAAATTCACTTTTCTGGACTTTACTATGAGTTTGTGTGTTTTTCTGTGATTTCAGGTATTTTCTGGCTGAAATTGAGGAACCTGAGCAAAAATCTGATTCAGAGACTGAAAAGAACTGCAGATGCTGTTGGATTCTGACCTCCCTGCACTCGAAGTGGATTTTCTGGAGCTACAGAAGCCCAATTGGCACGCTCTCAATGGCGTTAGAAAGTAGACATCCTGGGGTTTCCAGCAATGTATAATAGTCCATACTTTGCATGAGATTTGATGGCCCAAACCGGCGTTCCAAATCAGCTCAAGAATGCCCGGCGTTAAACGCCAGAACTGGCACAAGAATGGGAGTTAAACGCCCAAACTGGCACAAAAGCTAGCGTTTAACTCCAAGAGAAGCCTCTACACGAAAATGCTTCAATGCTCAGCCCAAGCACACACCAAGAGGGCCCAGAAGTGGATTTTTATGTCATTTACTCATCTTTGTAAACCCTAGGCTACTAGTTCTCTACAAATAGGACCTTTTGCTATTGTATTTTCATCTTTGGATCTTAGATCATCTTTAGATCTTTGAATCTTTTGATCATGTTTTGGGGGCTGGCCTCATGGCCATGCCTAGAACTTGTTCTTATGTATTTTCAACGGTGGAGTTTCTACACATCATAGATTAAGGTGTGGAGCTCTGCTGTACCTCGAGTATTAATGCAATTACTATTGTTCTTCTATTCAATTCAGCTTGTTCTTATTCCAAGATATTCATTCGCACTCAAGAACTTGATGAATGTGATGATTATGTGACGCTCATCATCATTCTCACTTATGAACGCGTGTCTGACAACCACTTCCGTTCTACAAGCAAACAAGGCTTGAATGTTTATCCCTTGGACTCCTTAATCGGAATCTTCGTGGTATAAGCTAGAATTGATGGCGGCATTCAAGAGAATCCGGAAGGTCTAAACCTTGTCTGTGGTATTCTGAGTAGGATTCAATGATTGAATGACTGTGACGAGCTTCAAACTCCTGAAGGCTGGGCGTTAGTGACAGACGCAAAAGAATCAATGGATTCTATTCCAACCTGATTGAGAACCGACAGATGATTAGCCGTTGCGTGACAGGGTGCGTTGAACATTTTCACTGAGAGGACGGGACTGTAGCCATTGACAACGGTGATGCCCAACATACAGCTTGCCATGGAAAGGAGTAAGAAGGATTGGATGAAGACAGTAGGAAAGTAGAGAGACGGAAGGGACAAAGCATCTCCATTCGCTTATCTGAAGTTCTCACCAATGAATTACATAAGTATCTCTATCTTTACTTTATGCTTTATTCATATCATCTATAACCATTTGAATCTACCTGACTGAGATTTACAAGGTGACCATAGCTTGCTTCATACCAACAATCTCCGTGGGATCGACCCTTACTCGCGTAAGGTTTATTACTTGGACGACCCAGTGCACTTGCTGGTTAGTTGTGCGAAGTTGTGATAAAGAGTTGAGATTGCAATTGAGCGTTCCATGTTGATGGCGCCATTGATGATCACAATTTCGTGCACCAAAACCCGTACTGACTTAAGCATCGGAGTCTCTTGCAGGTACCACCCCCTTCAGTGATTGAGGACCAGCAGCATCTCGAGCTCCAACAAGTCGGGCACAGCAGCCTTGGCCAAACCAGAAGATCTCATCCGAGATTGACCTCCCCGTTTTAGGTGACCCTCGGAACAGACACTGAATCTCAATTAAAGGTATAGAGATTGACAAAACTAAGGTAGAGGTAATTAAAAATTACTACCACCAGTGAATGTGAAGACAATCAGAAGTTTCTTGGGACATGCAAGCTTTTATAGAAGATTTATAAAAGATTTTTTAAAAATTATAAAACCAGTAAACCACTAAGTAATTTATTAATAATAGAAGTCCCATTTATTTTCAATAGAGAATGTCTGCACGCTTTTGAAATTTTAAAAGGTAAACTTGTGTGTGTACCAATAATTGCCTCTCCTAATTGGTCTATGCCTTTTGAAATAATGTGTGATGCTAGTGATTATGTCATAGGCACAGTCTTGGGATAAGAAAAGACAAGTTGTTACATGTAATTTACTATGCAAGTCGTGTTTTGAACGATGCACAGAAAAATTACACAGCAATTGAGAAAGAATTATTAGTTGTAGTGTTTGTTTTTGATAAATTTAGATTTTATTTAATTGGTTCAAAAGTAATAGTCTATACTGATCATTCTGCTCTTAAGTATCTTTTGTCTAAATAGGATGCCAAGCCAAGGTTGATAAGATGGGTGTTACTATTTCAAGAATTTGTTTTGAAAATTCGGGATAGAAAAGGCACAAAAAAATCCAGTGGTAGACTATCTTTCAAGAATCCATCCTGAAGAAACACAAGCACCACAAATGCCTCTCAAAGAAGAATTTTCAGATGAATAACTCCTAATCATTAAAGTTATTCCATGGTTGCTGACATGGCTAAGGTATTTAATTGGAATCAAAGAAAATAATTTTGATTTATGATTCTCGATATTTTATATGGGATGACTTATACCTCTTCAAAAGATGTTTTGATAACATCATACAGAGTGAATTCCTGAGGAAGAAATCCAAAGAGTATTATAACATTTCCACACTTCAGACTATGGTAGCCACTTTAGTAAAGAGAAGATGGTGGCTAAAGTACTTCAAAGCGGCCTCTATTGGCCCATTCTTTTACACCCGGTACTTTGTTAAAAAATACGATAGATGTCAGAGATCCATAAATTTATCCCGCAAATATGAGATGCTACAAAATTTCATACTCGAAGTGGAATTGTTTGATATATGAAAAACTGATTTCATTTTTCCATCCTCAAATTCAAACCTCTACATAGAAGTAGCCGTCGACTATATATCTAAATGGTTGGAAGCCATGTCATCTCCCACTAATGATTCTAAAATTATAATTGATTTTTTGAAGAAGACAATCTTCAATGCATTTGGAGTTCCGAGAACACTGATTAGTGATAGAGGAACCTATTTCTATAATAACTGGAAACTCTTCTTCAAAAGTATGGAGTCAGACATAACGTGGAAACTCCATATCATCTGCAAACTAGTGGACAAGTAGAGGTATCCAACTGAGAGCTGAAAATAATTTTGGAGAAGATGGTTAATGTCTCTTGGAAGGACTGATCCAGAAAAATTGGTGATGCTCTATTGACTTATAGAATAGCATTCAAGATACCAATTGGTATGTCACCTTATTATCTAGTCTATAGCAAGACATGCGATTTACCTATTAAGCTAGAGCATAGAGTATTTCGGGCAATAAAATTTTTGAATCTTGATGCCAAGACTATGGGAAAAAAGATAGTTCTGTAACTCAATAAACTTGATGAATTCAGAAATCAAACTTATGATAATGCCCAGTTGTACAAAGAAAGAACACATAAGTGGCATGACAAAAAATTCTCTCAAAAGATTTGAACTGGGCCAGAAGGTTTTGCTATTCAATTCAAGATTGAAGCTATTCCCTGAAAAATTAAAAACAAGGTGGTCTAGGCCATTTACAGTGAGTAAAATATCCCCATACGGACATGTTAAAGTAATGAATGAAAACTCTGGAAGGAGGTTTGTGATCAATAGACAAAAATTAAAACCCTATCTTGGAGAAGTAGATCAACAAAACTCATCCCAACCACTAATCTAGAAGACTCAATGTCAAGCTAGTGACGTTAAAGAAGTGATTGTTGGGAGGCAATTCAATCATAGTTAGTTTTTCTTTTCTTTTTCTTCATTTACATTCTTTTTCTTTCTTCTACATGCATACTTCAATTTTAGTTTACGTTTACTAAAAGAAAAGGTTGAATGCCAGTGTTCAAGATGGATGCCCAGCGTTCAAGATTTCAAGAAGGGCCGACGCCTGGCACCCACCTTGGAAGCCCTTTGGCCAATCGAAAAGAAGGGTTCTAGGGATGAAAATTTTAAGGACACCTAACGTCCTAAATTGAAGCCAGGCATTTTAGTCATTTTTTCTTGTTTAAGCCACATTGCTTAAAAGCCATCTTATTCTTTTCTTTTTCATGCATGTATGCTTCTTTATATATAACTTAAAACACTTATGCCTAAAATTCTATTAAACTCTAAATTTGGTGTAAGTCTTTAAATTTAGTGTTAGTGACACCATAAACCTCTGGATAATAAAAAATACAGACTAAGGATAAAGAAAACAGTGATGATGAATAAGTAATCTTGGGTAAAATCGGGTAAGATGAATTCTCTTTTCTGGTGGTTAGTTGTTTCTTTTGTTTTTTTTTTCTTTGTTTTTTTTCTTTTTCTTACATGCATTGCATATTCTATTTACTTTTCTTTTTCCCTTAGTGCTTAAATTTGTATGCTTGCTCTTCCAGTGATCAGTTGTATGGAGGATATCTTCATGAAAAAATTGAATAATGAATTTAAAACAAAAGTGATGGTGGTAAAAAATATGTAGTTACATTTGATAAACTTATGATATTTGAATTTTGTGAAAACGGAAGGAGAATCTCCAAAAACAAAGTTCTGAAGAAGAGTTATGAAAATTCAAATCAATTCCTTCAAGCAGTTTTGATTAAAAAAAGGTATGGAAAGATCGAAAAATCGAAATCAATAAGGTTCTGAGCATCAATGACTAGAGTCTAATTATGTGTCTTTGATGTTTATATTTCAAGGAGAGACTTGGGTCGGTAAATCCGAGGGGTGACCCAGCACCCGATAACTTGGACCAATTGACTTAGGATTATCGATTGAAAGACTACATTCAAGAGTTTTCTTGAAACAAAATATTTAGAGTCCAAAGAGACTCTAAGCATCAATGTCTAGATAAACAAAATCCTAATTATATGCTTGTGGTGTGATTGTGTCAAGGAGGGACTTGGGTAATTAGATCCGAGGGATGATTTATCACTCGAAAACTTGGGCCAATTGGTTCGAGATTATCGATTGAAAGTCCATTAAGAGCTGCCTTGTGACAGAACACTTGGAGTCAAAAGCATCAATGATCTTTCCCCGAATTAAATGTGAAGTAACTGCCTTCAAGTCATATAAGCCCAAAAGAATTTTGATGATACAATTCAGATTTAAGCTTTCGAAAATTCTCAATTCCTGAGTATGCAAGATTGATAAAAAATAAGAGAAGTCCGAATATAATCACAAGGATTATCATAAATCCCACTTTTATTTTTGAAATTAAATTACAAAGTTTTCAATTTTTTTTCAGTAAAGATAAACTCTATTTACTTTTCTTTTTGCTTGAGGACAAGCAAAGTTTTAAATTTGATGTTGTGATGTCTAGGCATCTTTAGCATTTTTAAGGTTTTTTTTATTTATTTTCTTAGATTTTAATAAAATTTCTTATATTTTCTAATGAAAATTCAAAACTAATAAAATATTTGGAGTTGTGTTAGTATTATTGTATTTTAAGGAGTTTTTGTTCTTAAAGTAATCAAGAATTAAAACCTTTTTAACAAGAAAACACAAATACAATCTAAAGAAGGTCCAACCAGACCCAAAGAACATAAAAACCAGACGCCTAACATTCAGCATGGACGCCCAGTGACTCAGCACACAAGTCCGACAGATAACACACACCCCCGACGACCCTCTTCAAATTGGGACAGACGTTTGGCAGTCAACCCTCTAAGTCTGATGGCCACATCCTTGGAAGATCAAATTGGGCCAATGTCCAAATTTGAAGAAGCACGTCTGGCGTTTCCAAGCCTCAACTCTCAGGATTCAACACTTGTGAAGGCCTAATTTTAATTATATAAATTATGAGAAAAAAACAAAAATACTATTTGTATATTAAAATTAGCTATCAATATATTTATGTATAAATACATATATGATTTAATTTATTTTTAATATATATTTATATTTTAATATGTATTTGATAATAATGATTGATTTTAATGATTAATTTTAGTGTATATATAACATAATTAAAAAAAAAAGTAGAAGTGAAAATAGGGTAAAAAAAATGAGAAAACGATTGACCTTGAAGTCACCGAAGATCAATACAAATCAAAGTACAAAAACACCAATCACAATCAAACACCCATTTATGATTTCACCTTCTCGTTAGTTTCCAAAGCTGCCACACCAAACCCCACAAAAAAAAAATCTCCATAACCTTGCTACCAACCAAAATCCACGATTTCAAAACAACACCCTTTTCAATCCTTTATCTCAATCCTTTCAAAAATTCACACCCCACATATTTTTTCTCATTTTTCCCCAACTGGGTTTTTCGTAAAAATTCTGATTTGGTCAGATTTTTATTCATTTATCTATAACAGTTTGGCCTATGTTTTCTTTTTCTTCTGTAAAGCCATGAATTTCAGGAGCTTGGAAGAGTTCTGGGCTTTTTACATGACCCAACATTCAAAGCCATCAACAAGGCGCTGGCACTTTGTGGGGACCCTCTTGAGCATCTTTTTCTTGCTCTGTTCATTTCTATTCAGCTGGTGGTTCTTGTTCTTTGTGCCTTTCTCAGGGTATGGATGTGCATGGTACAGTCACTTCTTTGTTGAAGGCAATGTTCCAGCCACTTTTGGTCACCCATTTTGGTCACTACTTTGTGATTACAAGATGTTTGGTTTAATGGTTACTGGTCAAATGGATAGAGAGATAAAGAGGCTTGGTAAAAGGCCTGTGCTTCAGGTCTTTTGATTTTTCTAAAGTTTTATCTTCTTTACTGTGGCTTGGTCCCTTGCTGTTGAGGTGAGTTTGCATATTAACTTCTTGTGTTTTTCTTCTCTTTTTTCTCTAGTAATTAATTTTCATGTTTTAATGAATTATCTGCGGGAAGCAATGATTTTGTTGTTTATTTGATTGAGTTTGGATGATTTTTTATAAAATAACTTTGTTAATGTGTTAATCCAATATGTGATTAATTAACTGTGATACTGGTATGTGAATAGATTGAATGATTTTTCTAGAAGAATATTATAGCTGAATGAAGCTGATATATGACTAGGTATGTGATTCTGCAATGTGAAGAGGTGATTTTTTTTGTTCTTATGAAATATCCTAGCTGAATATGTAGATCAACATTCAAAGAATGTTATCTGCTTTAGTAGCACTTTGGCTAGGTCCCATATTAATATACAAAGATGTTGACATTGTGTTGATGTTATAATACCAGAAAACCTTGAAAAACAATAGAATAATTTTGTCACTAAGTGGACATAGAGAAAACCTAGAAGCAGCATTTAATGTTGACAGTGTAATAGTTCACTTAGAAGTTTAAGAAAACGTTACTGTCGTGTGCTTGAAGCACGACTACAGCGTTTGATGAGTTTATATATTAATTCTTGGGTATTAAAAAGGGGGAAAAGTATTTATAGGCTTGCTAAAGGAAGTGAAAGAGAGATGGGAGTTAGACTAGTTGAAATCAAGGATAAAGAGGGTAAAGAGTGTAAAGCTTTTGTGATAACTTACAAAACAAGACACTAAGGAAAGATGGAAGGGTTACTTATGCAAATCGGTACTGGCTAAGCTAAATATCAAAGAGGATAGAAACTTTACCTTCTATTATAGAATTTAAGAGTTTGACTTAAATTAAGTTTCAAAGAGGATGTATAATGGCATAGCAGTGAGAATTGAGAATATACCTATTGATTCATGGAAGTTTCTCAGTGAGGAAGACATGAGTTGGCTCTATAAGACATGGGAAGTTCCTTAATGTCAATTTAAATAAAGAGGGGAGAATATGAGTCCCACATTGACTAGGCATATGTTTAAGATAACTTTATAACCGTGTTTAGACCATCCTCACGAATTAGCTTTTAGAATGGAGCTAAGCTTCCAATTGTATGTTGGAACCAAAGCCTGTGTTACTATTGACGTTAGATCACTTGCCAGTATCCAGTTTCTAAATTTTACACTTCAGATGTTTAATCCTAGTCGTGAATCGTGACGGGGGACTTGCTAAGTCCTACGTTTACTAGGCATATGGTCAAATAAGCATTTAGAATAACTTTGGTGATCATGCTTCTTAAATTAGTTTCAGCATGGAATTAGGCCCTCTATTATGGGATCGACACACAAAACTATGCATATCATAGAAGATCAAGCTTATGAGCCATGTGATAAGGGAGGTCTTATGGAAGGCTCTAGAGAAGAAAGAAGTTTGAATTGCAAATATTTAAACAATCAAAGACACAAGTAATAAGCAAACTAATATGTGAACGCAATTTCGGGTGTCCAGTTTTTTCTACGACTGTAGAAATTCACCCAATGGTCAATTGAGTCCTTATCTTTTACTCTGAGCTTAGATGTGCTTACTATACAGATATAGGATTTTGTGCTTCGGTGCTTTTTTGGCAGATGATGTAATGATATTTGGGGACTTGAGGGAGAAAATAATGGGAAGTTTAGGTGTCAAAACAAACTTTGGAAGCACATAATTTTTTTTATAAATATAAGTAAAGTATATGGAATATAAGTTTAGCAAGAGTTGCACAAATCCAAGTTTAGATGTGACAATGGTGAGAATATCATACTACAAGTCTCACAATGTTTAAGTAGCATGGTTTAATCATCCAAAATTTTGGAGGAGCAAAGGGAGATAGAAACCATAAGATTTGAGTTAGGTGGGTGAAATGGAGAAGTACTTTTGGATATATTTGTATCAAAAGATGTATGACTCAAGCTTTTAGTGATAATTCTATAGCATAGCTGCATCACCATTGGCTGACTTTTGGGATTAATACTTTTTGTGTATTTATTTAGAACTGTATTTAGCTTTTAATTTGACATCGGATATGTCGTTTTTTTTTCCTAGACCAGAAGTTTGTCGCTCTGTTCTTGTGTTCTCAACTTTTTATGGGAAAAATCACTTGTGAAAATTGTTAGGTTTTCAAATTAAAATGAGTAAACTACTATTTCTAACCATGAAATTTTAAAACGCTGACAAATTTAACTAGGAATGAACAAAATTAGCTTTGTACCTACAGAAGTTGGTTTCTATGTGACAAAAGTATTTAAACGCTGATTTTATTCATGTATAGATTTTTCACTATTTTGAACTATGGGTAGAAATGTTAATTTTTCATCTTTCATGAGTAAAAAGAGTTTCATTTATTCATGAGTAGATTCGTTAACATTCTGAACTTTCATTGATACAAATGGTAGTTTACTCAACTAGAATACTGAACATTTGCATGCAATGTTTCAACGTGTTCAAAATTATAATGTACTTAAATCCAAAGCTTGTTGTGAGGCTTGTAGGAAGCTGTAGAGTAATCACTCCGTTTTTGTTCTTATAATAAATGATATTTGTGCACAGGTTTTTCAAAGATATGACTTCTGAAATTTAAAGTGTTTCGGATCACTGATGAGTTCGTACACAATTGTCGGTGGAAAGAGTGGTGCCTTGGGGTTGGCTTACCGGTCTTTGAGGCGAAAAAGTGTGTGAATGTTCAAACAATCAAATACTTATGAAGTGCGAGTGACAACAATGTTTTGGACTTAACTGATCACATTTAATCTGTGATGTCTTGGTGTTTTCATGATCCATATATGTAAATTGAAAACCGAAACATTTGATGCTACTTGCTAGCAATACTTTCGCCTAAATTCAATAAAACATGGTATTATCTTGATTCCTTGAGTTCCATAGCATATTTTGCTTGAGGTTGAGGATCTAATCGGTAAGTTGTCTACTTGCAAAGTTTGTTTAAGAGTGAAATTTTAATTTCGCTGTACTGACAGTAAAACATTTTATATATTCGTCCAATTACATTCGTTTCTTTAGATAATTATTCAAGCAATTAATATAAAAAGTGATTATTTTTGCTGACATGACATTATATAATTAGATATACATGTAAAATTATTTTTAATTATTATCAAAAGAGAGTGACAATTGATTAAAGTTTTTAGAAATGCAAGCTTTCAAGTTTTGAATGCATTGGGGAAACTTAAAATATTTTATTTCTTTCATATAAATGTACCCTGTTTGAAGAGAATAAATTTGTAGAGATAGATTGAGGAACCATGTTCAATTTTATTGGGATTATAAATGGAGATTTCATGAATAAACTTGCGTTGAAGTACATGAAGAGAATTTTTGGAATTAATAATCAAATTAATCTCTAAAAGATAGATTGTTTTTTAAATTCGTCATTGAAAGATTTTATCAATTAAATTAGTTTTTTAAAGATTATAAATTAATTATTTTTATTCTTCAGTCACTCAATTAGTAGTTTTTGTTAATGATTGATAATATGGAATATTAACTCACATCATACATGACACATAATATATCTAATTAGACGTTAAACAAATATATTTATGAAAATTTATTAATTTCTTGTCGTGAAGTTATATTAGGATTAGAATTTATATAATTAAAAAATAGATTAAATTAATAGATCTTCATAACTATATTTGTTCAATATTCAATTGAATATGCTAAATATCATGTATGATGTCAGTTATCATCTTATATCATCAATTGTTGATAAAAAAAATACTAATTGAGTTAAGAAAGAACAAAAATAATTAATTTTTAATCTTTGAAGGACTAATTCGATTGATAAAATTTTTCAATGACGAATTCGAAAAATGACCTATATTTTGGGAATTAATTTGACTATTAATCCAAATTTTTGGTGATATGTGATTTTGTAGTGAGGATTTAGTAAAATGAACTAGTTCTCTAGTATGCTACTGTGCTTGTGCGTGTGTATATATTTTGGGGGAAAATAAAGGAAAAGCTACCAAAAGTACCCATGAAATTTACGAACGCGGACAAAAGTACCCATAAACTAAGAAAATTAATGATGTACCCATGGAAGATGAGTTTCATATGACAAAAGTATTCATATCTTAATTTTTTGTTGATTTTTTAATAAAATTACCCAACTATCCCCACCCTCAACCTCAATTCACTTTTTTAACTTTCTATAACTGAACATGCACCTTTAAAACTCTTGCCATGGAGTCCAAAACTACTCCTACAACAGATGAAATGAATCATTTATGGTGGAAATTTTGAATAAATCCAACTTGTTTTATTTACTGGTTTAAATTTTCATGTTTGGCACACCCCCCTAAATCGTGAACACGGACTAGCAAGAAAATGAAATAGAGATTGTATTGATGCGAAATTGTGGTAAATTTTATGATTGTATTGTCTATGATCAATATATAGTATATACACAAAAGTTTCCTATAAAATATACAGCTCACCAAAATCTGTAAAGAATCTATAAAATTTGAGGAATATAAATTTGGTGCTAATAGAATGGTGACTTACCATAACTAGTAACTTCTAGAATGTGTAGATAATAACGTACAAAGAAAAGAAATAAAAGATAAAAACAATAGAAAAAATCAAGTTTGTTGAACTTTGTTGTTAGGCTGATCAGGATTGTTTGCTCCCCTATTTTGAGCTAATTGCTATTTATGCTTCAATATGATCCCGCAAACTGGTGAATGGAAGTCTTAACGGCAGCTCAATTTTTTTTTGTACTAAAATGTCACAAACATAAATATTCATGGCTTCTGTTTGTGCCATATATAATTTAAATAATCATGACCTTCCAACTTTGTTTATATATTTTTTAAAAGTTTATATAATTTTGTTTTAGCTTACTCCTTCCAACTAAGTTTATTTATTTTTGTTGAAGGTACGAGGAACAGTTGCCACAAGCCGGCTTGAGCAAGGAATCATAGGGTGATGAAGTTGAGATTTTGAGTTTAATGCAAGTATGTTCACGGAGATTTTTTCTGGATTTTGACTTTTTTTTATTCTAATACATTTCTTTTGACTAGCTCCAAGTGATCACATTTTGTTTTTATATCTTTTATTTTCAAATTTAGTGATGTAATATTTTTTTCATAGATGGACATTAGTATAATTTTTATTATGTAACGGTGGGTCCTAAAACTGAGTTATTCTGGATGCCCCTTAAAGCAACAGTTAATTAAGAATTTGCAATTATATTATACGGAAGCAGGAACTATAATTTCAAACACTGGCCTGTAATTTTCTCATGCTGTGGAAATTATATAAACCTATCTATCCTAGATTGATTAAAACAACAATTGAGGGCCTGAGTATCAAGAAAGGAAACAGAAGAGATGAGGAAGAGAGGACTTGCCGTGTTAACCCAAAACTCGGTATGTTTGCTCCATTCTCAGAAAATTTTACAATCTATACACATAAAAAATATTGGAATAAATACTGTTATGAGAAACTTTGTCCTAATGTTATTTTTGTGTTCTTTATTTTGGCAAAATTTATAAAGTAATAATCACAAGGTGAAGTTTCGGTCTCACCTATATTTATAACGAAAGTTGCTTCCCATGTGAGACAAGTTGTTGAACTTCAATTTCTGGTGCTGAAAATGGCAGAAGAACAAGTCTCTTTTTTTCCAATGTCCAAAAACATTTAGTAGAAAATAAATATAGTGGTTATTTGTAGATTAATAAGTGGTGTATGTATGAATAAAGGTCTAACTCAGAATGATTTTTTTAATTTAATTTTTAGTTTTTATTTTGGATGTGTTATATATATCAATTAATGATTTCATGTAAAAGATTATAACCTTCATATGATTATAGGCAAAGATCAATCAGAGAAGGGCACAAAAGTAGATTATGGTTCATAGAAGGTAGATGATAACAAAATGGAGAAAGTAAAACATGCTGCAGCAAAAGAAAAATTCTATCAAATGAGGAAGATAACAAAATCCGAGAACTGGCTTCTTCATTGATAGAAAAGCAGGCAGTCTCCTAACACATAAGGTAATTTCTTACGTTCCTCATTCTGTTAGTGAAGAGTCTAAGATAAATATTTTATGCTGATCTTGCTTTATCATGGAAGAGTTTATTTAGCCCTGAAGGCATGAACTACCAAATGGTCACTTTGAAGAGCACATTGATTTAAGTTTTCAATAAAAAAATAGTATTACAAATTTTTTAGTATTACAAATACATTGTGATCATGTTGGAACTTTTATATATATAATCTGCTTTCTATTTCTTGAAGTTATAGTGCGTAATACTGAAATTCAATTTGAAGACCTTCTTTTTCATCTTTTTCATCCATGGATCAGTCGCATGCTACTCTTTATTATTCTCAAAGAACAATGAAAGGTGTTTTTTTCATTGGAGAAGCTTCAAAGGTATCAGAAATTTCACATAGGTAATCTTTCATTCCTCCTACTTATTACAAATTACTTATATATACCTCATTTTTTGTTGATGTGTTTGGTTGTGGGAAAAAAAGATCGAATAGAATTTTTTGATCCTATCTATAATTAGAGTTAAGACATTCTTACTATTTATTACTTTGTTTGAATAATTTTAGATATTTTATTAATCAGGTGATTTCTTCATGTTTTTATCATGAATAAAATGATATCAAAATAGTATTTCTATTTTATATATGTAGTGGTTCTTGATTAACCTGAATTTTCACCTCAATAAATTTGTTGAGTTTTGTTATTGTACTGTTGTTTGTGATGCTCTAGATTTAAATTTTCATGACATCCCAACTCTGTTTATATAATTTTTGAAACTCTGTTGTTTGGCTTGCTCTTGAGTTTTGAAAAGTTACATTTTTATTTAAGATATGATATATAGAATGTTATCTCAGCTTTCTTATTAATTTTTTTTTGTTGCAGGTACGAGGAACAGTTGCCACAGCCCATTGGGTTGAGCAAGAAATCATAAAAGTTGGTGATCAAGTTGAGATTTTAAGTATAATGCAACTATGTCCATTGAATTTTTTTTTCTGGATTTTGGCTTTCTTTTGATCAAAATGCTAATTGATGATGAGGTAAGGACATTCTTTAGATAAGTTCAAGGTGAAGTATATTTATAATGAAAAATGCCTTCCAGAGACAAGCCGCTGAACTTTAATCTGACTGATCATGATTCTTGGATTCTTGATCATATTCTAATGATATTTTTTTAATCAAATTGAGCCAATATGCATAAGTCCAGTTACTTTGTGATCAATATAGAAATGTTGTAGCTTTGGAGTTTTTATGTGAATATCCCCATTATGACAGATTTAAAAAATAAATTTACAAAAGTCATCATTATGGATTAGGATTTGGAATTTGCTCAGGTAAGTTGAGGAATGCTCTTCTTCCTTTTTAATTATTACCAGTATCTGATATTGCTTAACACTCTATTATCCACAAACCTTGATATTTTTGGAGACTTGCATAAATTGAAGTGCCAACATTATGTCCCTATTTAGTAGTAATATCAATTAAAGGTGTCTAAGTTGTACGAAAGTGAACAAACTTTTTCTCTGTTGACATTTAATGTATCCTTTAAAAGATATTATAGGATTTTTCATTACTTGCGATATACCAAACACACTAGAACAAATTTTTCTTTTGTCTTTTCAAAAACTTTATCGGTTTAAATTCCTAAATGTTATATTATGGACTGTATGGTCAATCAAAGTAGGGGAGAACCTTCATTATTTTTGTTAGAGAATTATTAGAATAATTTTAGATCAGTTAGTGTTGTTTATATTTATATGGCATATCTGTATATTAATTGTAGGATTCTATACTTTTATTACTTTGATTCTTTTGGCACCTATATATACCCCTTGTATATTGTACTTTTCATCAATTTGAATAATACACAGAAACACTTTTCTCAGATTTCTCTCTTATTTCTAACATGGTATCAAGAGCTTAGGTTAATTTTTTTAAGAAACAATTGGTTTCTACCTCCTTTATCTTGTTTCACCGGCAGTACTTTGTCCTCCATTTTCGACTTCTTCCTGACGCCTTGGTTCGTCACCGCCGCCACCTTCGTCTTCTACTCGTTGCAAGCTTTCCAACACCGCCGACCTCGCCGCCTACCGCCGCCGGACACGCCCTCACGCGCCGCTAGAAGTTCGGTCACCGCTTCAGGTTCACTCTCCACAGACGCCATCCAAAACCGTTGGATCCACGCCCAGGATCAACGGTCCCAGACAGCGCCACGTGTCGTCGCCAGCACCCACGCGGATCCGCCCAGACCGCGCCCGACCCGACCCGGCCTGACTCGCATTCTCCGACCCGCTGCCAGCTCCGTGCTCGCGTCAGCGCTGACGCGTCCCCTTCCTCCTGTCGCGTGTTGCCACATGTCTTACTTTGCTGACGAAGCAGTTGACGTGGCATTTGACGTGGCCGATGACGTGTCAGACAGTGGGACCCTCCATAAGGTTTTTTGGTGAGCTCTTTCCGATTTTGCCATCTGTTTCCTCATTTTCTGCTCCAAAATTATAGTTTTCTCTCCTTTCCTTGATCTCTGTGACTACTATTATGGAAAAGTCAGATGTTTTTGCTGCCACAGACAGAAATGGTACCTTCTGTCGTAACTGTAACCGTTTCGGGCACTCGTTCTCCAGCTGTCCCTCTGTTGAATGTCGCACATGCCACCAGAAAGGTCATATTAGCTACCATTGTGCACAATTGTTTTGCCATTATTGCAAGCTCTCGGGACATTTGATTACTACCTATCCTACTCGCCCACCACGTCCTGCGCCTGCTTCTACTGTTGATACTGCTCTTGAATCTACCACCACTGCTCCTCTCAACTCGTCTCCTGTCTCTCTATCTGATATTGAGTCTCTTCTTCAACGTATTCTCTCCTTTTCTGGTAATACCCCTGCTGCTCTTT
This sequence comes from Arachis stenosperma, assembly GCF_014773155.1. Taxonomy (NCBI): domain Eukaryota; kingdom Viridiplantae; phylum Streptophyta; class Magnoliopsida; order Fabales; family Fabaceae; genus Arachis; species Arachis stenosperma. The sequence goes on along the minus strand of NC_080380.1, from coordinate 111,186,076 downwards.
CGACCCCTCCATGTAATTTTAAATGGTATTTTGACTCGGGATGCTTTAATCACATGTCTCCATTGCGTAATCTCTTCTCGTCTCTGTCTACCACTACAAATAGACCTTCTGTCAATACTGCAAATGGTTCCCTCTTGCACACAACACACAAGGGTTCTATATCCCAGTCGACTCTTAATCTTCCTGATACTTACTATATTCCTAAATTAAACTTTAATCTTATTTCTGTTGGTCAACTTGTTGATCTGGGTTTTGAAGTCACTTTTTTCGTTTCTGGTTGTCGTGTACAGGATCCTCGGACAGGACAAATCATCGGGACTGGACGTAAGGTCGGAAGGTTGTTTGAACTCGAGAATCTTCATATTCCTCCTGTACCAAATCTCTGTGCTGCTTCTTCTCCCTTTACCCTTCACTTATGGCATCAACGTCTTGCCGACACCTCCTTAAGAAAACTGCGTCCTCTTGTGTCTTAGGGTGTTTTAGGTCAAGTTCCAAATGAATCTTTTGATTGCATTTCTTGCCAAACTGCCAAACAACCTGCTTTATCTTTTCACAATAATTCATCTCTTGCTTGCTCTCCTTTTGATCTCATTCACTCTGATGTTTGGGGCCCCACTCCCACTGCCTCTATAGGCGGAGCTCGATACTTTGTCATTTTCATTTATGATTATTTCCGTTTTACTTGATTTTATTTGATGACTAATCTCCATGAGTTACCTCAGATCTATATCAACTTTGCTAGTATGATTAAAACTCAGTTTTCCAAGGTCATTAAGGTTTTCAGACGTGATAATGCTATGGAATACCGTAATTCCAAACTCTTAATCTTTCTTGCAGAACATGGTACTTTGTCTTAGTTTTCTTGTTCTGGTACGTCTCAACAAAATGGTAGAACTGAACGCAAACACCGTCACATTCTTGACTCCGTCCATGCAATGCTTCTTTCTTCTTCGTGTCCTAAGCGTACTTGTGGTGAAGCTGTTCTTACTGCTGTTCATGTTATCAATAGACTCCCTTCTTCTGTTCTTGGTAATGTTACTCCCTTTGAGCGTCTTTATCATACCTCCCTAGATTATAGTTCTCTTCGAGTTTTCGGTTGTGTGTGTTTTGTTCTTCTTCAACCTCATAAACATAGTAAACTTAAACCTCGGATTCGTATGTGTTGTTTCCTTGGTTATGGCACTAAACACAAGGGTTATCATTGTTGGGTCTCTCTCTAAACGTGTTCGTATATCTCGTCATGTTGTCTTTTGGGAGCATCACATGTTTTCTCGGTTCTCATCCTTTGAGTTAATTCCTACTATTCAGTCACCTTTGTTTACTAACCCCAATGTTGATCTTTTTCCTAGTGATGATTCTATAGATTCTATCTCGAGTGACCCTCCACAACCTCCTGTTCTTCCGCCTTCTCCATTTCCCAATGATTCCAGACTGGACGATGATCCTGCTCCTACTCTCATGCCTCCTTTTCCCGCTCGTTCTTCTAGGGTAAGGAATCCACCTCCTCATCTTCTTGATTATCATTGTTTTTCTACTATCCTTCATCAACATGAACCTAAGTCATTCAGAGAAGCCTCTACAAATCCAAATTGGCAACAAGCAATGCAGGAAGAAATACAGGCACTTGAAAAGGCACACACTTGGGATTTGGTTGATCCTCCTTCTGCTCAGGAGGTTGTAGGTAGCAGATGGGTATACAAGATCAAGACTCGCTCTGATGGTTCTATTGACCATTATAAGGCACGATTGGTTGCTCAGGATTGTACGCAAGAGTATGGTATTGACTATGAAGAGACTTTTGCTCCTGTTGCTCGTCTCACATTCGTTCGAGCTCTTCTTGCCATTGTTGCGGTCAAAAAATGGTCTCTCAATCAGATGGATGTGAAGAATGCATTTCTTAATGGAGATTTGAAACAGCGGGTCTATATGAAACCCCATTCAGGTTATCCTTGTCCTTCTGGCAAAGTTTGTCTCCTTCGCAAGGTACTCTATGGGCTTAAACAAGCTCCTCGTGAATGGTTTGACAAGTTCAGCACTACCATATGTAGTCTTGGTTTCACTTGCAGTCCTCATGAGCATGCTCTCTTTATTCGTAAAACTGAACGTGGAGTCGTTCTTCTACTTCTGTATGTTGATGACACGATCATTACTGGAGATGATGCTGATGGTATCTCTGATCTTAAGGCATCCCTTCAGCGTACTTTTTAGATGAAAGATCTTGGTTCTCTCAACTATTTTCTTGGTCTAGAAGTCATATCCACCGATGATGGCATCTATCTCTCTCAGGCTAAATATGCTTCAGATCTCCTTGCTCGAGCCGGAATTACGGATAGTTGCACTGAGTCTACTCCTCTTGAGCCTAATGTGCGATTTACTCCTATGGATGGCACTGTTTTGGATAATCCTACTCTCTATCGACATCTAGTTGGAGGACTCGTCTACTTAACTGCCACCCGACCAGACATCGCCTATCCAGTTCAGGTACTTAGCCAGTTCTTGTCATCTCCTCAGACTACTCACTATGCGGCAGTTCTTCGCATTTTTTGCTAAATCAAAGGTACTCTATTTCATGGCCTTTTTTTTCTGCCCATTCCTCTTTGTGCCTTCAGGCGTACTCCGATGCTGATTGGGTTGGTGATCCCACTGATTGTCGTTCTTGTAACGACCTAATTTTCAGTACGCCTAGGACATACCAGAAATTGAGTGCTACCAATTTGTCATCCTAATTATTATCTATTATTTATTATATGAGCCTGATTCGTTGTTAAAAGCGTAGTTAGTTTGCGAGATACTTTTTTTTAAAATGTTTGAATTAATAAACAGAATCATTTATAATCAATTCACAAATAATAACAGATAAAACAGTTATAAACAACCACACATAAATACATCACAAGTAGTTAACAACATTCGGTGATTCAGCATTTATTAGAGTATAGACTTTTAGTTAGAACACCCCTAGATATAGCTAAATAATATATATATATATATATATATATATATACAACATCCCAGGTCCTGACCTGTTCAAGAAGTCCCTAAGCTGGCACCCAGGCTAGCCTAGACTCTATACTCGCCTAGTCCCTCTAAACTACTAAAGCGAGAGAAAGTACGTTCTAAGTCTTCAAAACTCAAGTCAGGTGAACGTCACCAAAGGTAGGACATCATCTGCTATTCCTCTGCACGATCAGACATTGCCATAGGACGTCCCTCTGGTACCTCATCAAGTAGCCACACAACGGGAGTCTCGTACATAGGATTCAGGTTAAAGTGCGCATACGAACGGGGTGCAGACGTTGGCTGGTCTCACAGTATATACATATACATAGATAAAGAGATTCACCCTAGACTCAGAAGACTACCTAGAGCGGAATTCTCTTTACGAACGGTCATTAGCGAACTACGGAAGGGTACTCATGCTTCCATCTGGAGGGGGAAGGGAGAGAGAAGGGGTAAGAACTGGAGAGTTCTTAGTAGGGTCGGGGTTATTAGTTACGTTCATTAATTTTGTGTTGTTTAGCAGACGTAGTAAACAGAAGACAGATAAATAGAGAAAATAGAGAAAACAGAAAAAGATCACAAACAGAAGAATACAAGAAAGTAAAACACAGACATAAACACAGAGAATAGAATACAAACAAAGAAAGCATACATTCATGCAACAATCATAATAGAGAAAATGCACAACCAAGTATGATGCATGTCTAGCCCTAGTGCAGGTAATGAGCTCATCTGTCGGTTACATACCCGCTCCCGACGTTACCCAGCAACCTCTGTCTGGATAAGGCTTTCCTGTTGGCAATATCCACTGCAAGCAACTTTTGTCTTGCAGGGTATCCACTGCAAGCAACCTTTGTCTTGCAGGGCGAAACTTATTAGCCGATATACGCCCAACAGACTCACTGTAAGCAACCTTTGTCTTACAGGAGCAACAACATACTCACTGTAAGCAAACTCTGTCTTACAGGAGCAACAACACACTCACTGTAAGCAACCTCTGTCTTACAGGAGCACATTCATCTTGATACCTCTGTAAGCAACCTCTGTCTTACAGCAAAGCATTATAGCAAGGTATCCCAGGAAAGCGTTCTTAGTGGTCGTACCACCATCTATCTGACTGCCTCTCTGCAGCAGATTCTTACATAATCATTCTCATTATCATCATTCATTAACATTCTCATTATTCATCATCACTTTCACATTCTTATGCTGTACCTCTTTCTTTCTCTGTTCAATCATGCTATACAAACTCTACAGCTTTTACTTTTACAACATCTTAACTCAAACCATTTCTCTTTGTCACATTACTCTCTTCTCTGTGCCTTTTTACTTTGCTCAGTTTACTCTTTTCTCTGTATCCCTCTATTCTGCTCTGGTTACTCTATTCTCTGTGTTTCTTTACTCTGCTCTGGTTTCTCTGCTTAACATATGTATTTAAAGCTTATGTAAATTTCGGTATGAATAGTTAGCCTGTCCCAAGTATAGGTTCATTAAGTCTATACTGAAACAATTTAACTTTTCATATAATACTTAACCCTAGTCGCAACTCAAGGACTAACTATGTTGCCCTAGTTCGTTCACTAATTCTATCTGTTTTTCTGTCATTAAAACATTACAGACTTTTTCTTCGATTTTTATCTTTTCTTTAACTTTTTATCTTTTCTTTATCTTTGCCTCACTAACATGTTATTACCACTCCCTAAGTGTTTTATGAAGGTAATTATGAGATTCTGCACTTAAAGTTGTCTTTCTAAAGCTTTTACAGAAAACTGCCTTTTTCTGCATTATTTTATTATTTTTATTAAAATATTATTTTTAATTAAATATTATTATTTAATATTTTATTATTATTTATTATTTTATTAATATATTTTCTAAAATTAACTTTACTTTAACCTTTAACCTTTAAAATTCACTTTTTACCACCCGTAACTTTTAATATTTCTACTTTTACCACCCTAACTTTCAGAAATTACCAGACAACCCCTAAAACACCAAAAATTTTACTTCCTTGCCCTTTTTAAGATCTAAGGCCTGTTTTTCATTGTTCTTCATCACACTCAAAGTGTTCTTCATGTTCTTCATAAATTCTTCAGATTCTTTCTCTATTTTTACCCGTTTTTCAGTCTTTTCAGCAACCGATTTTTACTATAATTCATAATAAATTAGCAGCCACTAAAACCCCATCTTTTCTACATGATTTCAACACAAATTGAACCTCAATTTAAGCTTAGGGTTTCGTTTTTCCCAGCTGCCCAAGAACATGAACTTTAAAGCTTAAATTTCATCAAATTTCATCAGAATTTCACCAAATTTTCACTAAGAATCAATCATATATGCAACCAATTTTTAGCACAACCAAATAATACAACATTCACACATCTCAAACACAAATAATCAAGATTAATTTCGTGACACCCTACCTGGTTTTGCTGCTCCTAATTCAATCAAACTTTCAGGTGCTCCTTAAGCACTTTTTCCTCCTAAATCACATCAAGAACAACTTTAAATCCAAAAACTCTCAACTGACCAAATCTCACTCAGTATGTTAGGAAGAGATATCTCACCTTAGACTTGCTGGAAATTCACGTTTCTTGGCCCTCAAGTCAAGTTAAGCATGATTCCTAAGGAAAAACATCAAGAAAACACATGTTTACATGGTTTTCCTTGAAAACCGAATTGAAGAGGGAGGGAGACAGCCATCTCACCTTATTTCCAGCCTTGATATGTTATATGGTTATGTAGAGAAAGAAGAGAGGATCATTTTGGTGAAATCGGAGTTTTGATTTGAGTTTTAGTTCAGAAGAAATCAAGCTTTGAAGATTAAGTGTTCATGAAGGTTTCTCTCTTTTCTCTCTTGTTATTTTCGGCCAAAATGATGAAATGAGACAGCCTTGGAGGTCTTGGGGGTGTAAGGTGAGTTGTGATTGGTTGGCTTGGAGGTGGATTAAAATAATATTAAAATATCTCAGGTGTATAACAACTAAAACTAGGTGTATCGGAACACTTGTAAAAATATCTCTAAAAATTATTTTCTGAGCTACTAGCATAAATGACACTAGTAACATATTTATTATGAGAATAAAACATGTATGATGAGCCCTTAGCATTGCTAAAGTCATCAGAGAGTGCTGGTGCTAAGCTGCACCAGTAAACTGTAAACCTGGTTAAACCGATTTCCTATTTTTAACTAAAACAGACCAGGTAACCTTATAATATCTTTCAAGCAACTTCTAATACTAATATAATGATAATATTATACTATTATCTTTCTTCTCTCATGAATCGAGTCCGGTTCATCAAACTGAGCCTATTTACGAAAACTAGAATCAAAACTCCTAACCAATACGGTTCAAAAACTAGGTTCTCTGTGGCCGCGTTGTCGAGCTTGTCTCAAAAGAGGTTTTGGCTTAAAGATGTCATAATGACAATGAGGATTGAGATGCTTGATGATACAGCAGAGGTGTTCCCTTTACTGATCTTCCGGAGAAATTCGTGCCTGTAAAAAAGATCCGCGTACTCGAAAATCGGGGTTGTTACAGTTCTACTACTGGCTACTGTTTGTTTCTTGGCGATGCTCTCATTTCTTGGCGTGCTAAGAAGCAAACGTTCATTGCTCTATCAAGTACAGAAGTTGAGTACTGTGGCCTTGCTGATACCACCACTGCTGAGGTTATCTCCATTCGTTGGCTTCTCAAAGATTTGGGTGCTCCTCAGTCGTTCCTTATTGATATTTTTTGTGACAACCGCAGTGCTATTCAGATTGCCCATAATGATGTCTTTCATGAACGCACCAAACACATTGATATTGATTGTCAATTTGTTCGGAAATGTATCCTTCATGATGCTGTTCGTCTCATTACTGTTGGTACATGATGAGCGGATAATTTATACGCTTTTTGGCATTGTTTTTAGGTAGTTTTTAGTAGGATCTAGCTACTTTTAGGGATGTTTTCATTAGTTTTTATGCAAAATTCATATTTCTGGACTTTACTATGAGTTTGTGTGTTTTTCTGTGATTTCAGGTATTTTCTGGCTGAAATTGAGGGACCTGAGCAAAAAATCTGATTTATGCTGACAAAGGACTGCTGATGCTGTTGGATTCTGACCTCTTTGCACTCAAAATGGATTTTCTGGAGCTACAGAACTCCAAATGGCGCGCTCTCAATAGCGTTGGAAAGTAGACATCCAGAGCTTTCCAGGAATATATGATATTCCATACTTTGTTCGAGTTTAGACGACGCAAACTGGCATTCAACGCCAGTTCCATGCTGCATTCTGGAGTAAAACGCTAGAAACACGTTACAAACCAGAGTTAAACGCCAAAAACATGTTACAACTTGGTGTTTAACTCCAAGAGAAGCCTCTGCACGTGTAAAGCTCAAGCTTAGCCCAAGCACACACCAAAGTGGGTCCCGGAAGTGGATTTCTGCATTTAGACTTATTTCTGTAAACCCTAGTAACTAGTCTAGTATAAATAGGACATTTTACTATTGTATTAGACATCTTTGGTCTCAGTTTTAGTTAGTTGTTCATCTTAGGAGACTATTGATCATTTAGGGGGGCTGGCCATTCGGCCATGCCTGGACCTTCATCACTTATGTATTTTCAACGATGGAGTTTCTACATACCATAGATTAAGGTGTGGAGCTCTGCTGTACCTCGAGTTTTAATGCAAAATACTACTATTTTCTATTCAATTCATGCTTATTCTTATTCTAAGATATTTGCTACCCTTCAACCTGATGGATGTGATGATCCGTGACACTCATCATCGTCTGTCCTTATGAACGCGTGTTTGACAACCACTTCCGTTCTACCTTAGACCGAGCGCATATCTCTTGGATTCCTTGATCAAAATCTTCGTGGTATAAGCTAGAACCCTTTGGCGGCCACTCTTGAGAATCCGAAAAGTCTAAACCTTGTCTGTGGTATTCCGAGTAGGATTCAAGGATTGAATGGCTATGACGAGCTTCAAACTCGTGATTGTTAGGCGTGGTGACAGACGCAAAAGAATCAATGGATTCTATTCCGACATGATCGAGAACCGACAGATGATTAGTTGTACTGTGACAGAGCATTTGGACCATTTTCACTGAGAGGATGGGAAGTAGCCATTGACAACGGTGATGCCCTACATACAGCTTGCCATAGAAAGGAGTAAGAAGGATTGGATGAAAGCAGTAGGAAAGCAGAGATTCAGAAGGAACACAACATCTCCATACACTTGTCTGAAAGTCCTACCAATGAATTACATAAGTATCTCTATCTTTACTTTATGTTTTATTTATCTTTATTTTCAAAAACCCCATAACCATTTATTATCTGCCTAACTGAGATTTACAAGATGACCATAGCTTGCTTCATACCAACAATCTTCGTGGGATCGACCCTTACTCACGTAAAGTTTATTACTTGGACGACCCAGTGCACTTGCTGGTTAGTTGTGCGAAGTTGTGAAGAATGTGAGTGAACCATAGTAGTAAGCACCAAGTTTTTGGAGCCATTACTAAGAATTGTTCGAGTTATAAAAGTGTAAATCACAATTTTGCTTATCAAGTTTTTGGCGCTGTTGCCGGGGATTGTTCGAGTTTGGACAACTGACGGTTCATCTTGTTACTCAGTTTAGGTCATTTTCTTTTCAAAAAGTTTTCAAAAAAATTTTCTTTGTTTTCGTTTTTCCAAAAATTATTTTCGAAAAAAAACAAAAAATTATAAAATCATAAAAATCAAAAATATTTTGTATTTCCTGTTTGAGTCTAGTGTCAATTTTTAAGTTTGGTGTCAATTGCATGTTTTAAAAACTTTTGCATTTTTTTTGAAAATTCATGCATGTGTTCTTCATGATCTTCAAGTTGTTCTTGATAAGTCTTCTTGTTTGATCTTCATATTTTCTTGTTTAGTGTCTTTTGTTGTTTTTCATATGCATTTTTTAATCCGTAGTGTCTAAACATTGAAAATTTCTAAGTTTGGTGTCTTACATATTTTTCTTTTCTTGAAAATTTTTCAAAAATAAATCTTGATGTTCATCTTGATCTTCAAAGTGTTCTTGGTGTTCATCTTGACATTCATAGTGTTCTTGCATGCATCATTGGTTTTAATCCAAAATTTTTATGTTTTGGGTCATATTTGTGTTTTTCTCTCTCCTCATTAAAAATTCAAAAATAAAAAATATCTTTTCCTTATTTTGCTCATAATTTTCGAAAATTTGAGTTGACTTAGTCAAAAATTTTTAAAACTTAGCTATTTCTTATAAGTCAAGTCAAATTTTCAATTTTAAAAATCTTATCTTTTCAAAATCTTTTTCAAAAATCAAATCTTTTTCAGTTTTCTTATTATTTTCGAAAATTTTTAAAATTTATTTTCAAAATCTTTTTCTTATCTTTATTTCAAAATTTCGAAAACTTTACTAACAATTAATGTGATTGATTAAAAAATTTGAAGTTTGTTACTTTCTTGTTAAGAAAGGTTCAATCTTTAAATTCTAGAGTCATATCTTTTAGTTTCTTGTTAGTCAAGTAATCAATTTTAATTCAAATCTTTTCCAAAATATCTTTTTCAATCATATCTTTTCAAAAGATCTTTTTCAAATCATATCTTTTTCAAAATTGATTTCAAAAATCTTTTTCTAACTTCTTATCTTTTCAAAATTGATTTTCAAATCTTTTTCAACTAACTAATTGACTTTTTGTTTGTTTCTTATCTTTTTCAAAACCACCTAACTACTTTCCTCTCTCTAATTTTCGAAAATTACCTCCCTCTTTTTCAAAATTCTTTTTTACTAATTGTTTCAAATTTTAATTTTTATTTTATTCCTTTTCTTGATTTTCAAATTTTAACTTTAATATTTTTCTTTTATTTTAGCTAATTTTCGAAAACTCTTCTCTCTCATCTCTTTCTATTTATTTATTTATTTACTAACACTTCTCTTCATCTTAAAATTCAAACTCCCTCTTCCACTCTGAGTTCGAATTTTCCTCTTTTCCTTCTTCTATTCTTTTCTTCTTCTACTAACATAAAGGAATCTCTCTACTGTGGTAAAGAGGATCCCTATTATTATTTTCTGTTCCCTTCTTTTTCATATGAGCAGGAGCAAGGACAAGGACATTCTTGTGGAAGCAGATCCTGAACCTGAAAGGACCCTATGGAGGAAGCTAAGGGAAGCTAAAGCACAACCCTCTGGAGAGGACTTGACAGAAATTTTCGAAAAAAGAAGAGGAGATGGCAGCTGAAAATAATAACAACAACAATACCACAAGGAGGATGCTTGGTGACTATACTACACCTACTTCCAAATTTGATGGAAGAAGCATCTCAATCCCTGTCATTGGAGCAAACAATTTTGAGCTGAAGTCTTAACTAGTTGCTCTAATGCAACAGAACTGCAAGTTTCATAGACTTCCATCAGAAGATCCTTACCAGTTTTTAACTGAGTTCTTGCAGACATGTGAGACTGTCAAGACTAATGGAGTGGATCCTGAAGTCTACAGGCTCATGCTTTTCCCTTTTGTTGTAAGAGACAGAGCTAGAACATGGTTGGACTCACAACCTAAAGATAACTTGGACTCTTGGGACAAGCTGGTCACGGCCTTCTTGGCCAAGTTCTTTCCTCCTCAAAAGCTGAGCAAGCTTAGAGTGGATGTTCAGACCTTCAAGCAAAAAGATGGTGAATCCCTCTATGAAGCTTTGGAAAGATACAAGCAGATGACCAAAAAGTGTCCTTCTGATATGCTTTCATAGTGGACCATTCTGGATATATTCTATTATGGTCTATCTAAGTTCTCTAAGATGTCACTGGACCATTCTACAGGTGGATCCATTCGCCTAAAGAAAATGCTTGCAGAAGCTCAAGAACTTATTGAAATGGTTGCAAACAACCAATTCATGTACACTTCTGAGAGGAATCCTGTGAGTAATGGGACGCCTCAGAGGAAGGGAGTTCTTGAAATTGATGCTCTGAATGCCATATTGGCTCAGAACAAAATGTTGACTCAGCAAGTCAACATGATTTCTCAAAGTCTGAATGGATGGCAAAATGTATCCAACAGTACTAAAAAGGCATCTTCTGAAGAAGAAGCTTATGATCCTGAGAACCCTGTAATGGCAGAGGTAAATTACATGGGTGAACCTTATGGAAACACCTATAATTCCTCATGGAGAAATCATCCAAATTTCTCATGAAAGGATCAACAAAAGCCTCAACAAGGCTTTAATAATGGTGGAAGAAACAGGCTTAGCAATAGCAAGCCTTTTCCATCTTCTTCTCAGCTAGAGACAGAGAATTCTGAGCAGAGCCCCTTTAGCTTAGCAAACATAGTCTCTAATCTGTCTAAGGCCACTTTAAGTTTCATGAGTGAAACAAGGTCCTTCATTAGAAATTTGGAGGCACAAGTGGGTCAGCTGAGTAAGAAAATCAGTGAAACTCCTCCTAGTACTCTCCCAAGTAATACAGAAGAGAATCCAAAAAGAGAGTGCAAGGCCATTGATATAATCAATATGGCCGAATCCAAAGAGGAGGAGAAGGACGTGAATCCCAGTGAGGAAGACCTCCTGGGATGTCCTCTGAACAAAAAGGAGTTCCAAACTGAGGAACCTAAGGAATCTGAGGCTCACCTAGAGACCATAGATATTCCATTGAATTTCCTTTTACCATTCATGAGCTCTGAGAACTATTCTTCCTCTGAAGAGGATGAAGATGTAACTGAAGAGTAAGTTGCTCAATATCTAGGAGCTATCATGAAGCTGAATGCCAAGTTGTTTGGTAATGAACCTTTGGAAGATGAATCTCCCTTGCTCATTAGTGCACTAAATACATGGGTTCAGCAAATTTTACCTCAAAAGAAACAAGATCCTGGTAAATTCTTAATATCCTGTTGACAAACCCCATTTTGAGGGTTTGTCTTGTGCTAATTTCAAAGGGTTTATCAATGATTTCACACATTTTCTGCATGAAGTATAAGGATCTGCATTCTTTTCCTAGTTTTGCCTCATAAAGGGAAACATGCTTATTTCGCACCAAAATAGACACATTTCTAATCTCTCCTTGATGCCATTCGATGCCGTGACTCGTGTGCTAAGTGGTTTCAGGACATAGACTGGGAATGAACAGGAAAAGATAAGGAAGAAGGGTGCAAAGAAAGGAAGCACAAGAATTGAAGCTCTGGAATTTCCGTATGGGCGCGCGCGCGCACCTGGCGCGTCCGCGCGGATGAGAGCAATGCGAAGCCGAAGCCACAAGCCAAACCACGAGCCGATTAGAGTAGCGGCTAAGCCAAGATCCTCATGGACGCGCACGCGTACACTCCGCTTCCGCGCAATCCAGAACCGCATCCAGGGCGCGCACGCGTACCTTGCGCGTGCGCGCCGATGTTCGAAAAAAAGATTTTTTTTTAAAGTCACGTGACTTAGGCGTGGAGTTGGTTAGAGATCCCAACTTTTGAGGAGTGCTTTGGCGGGAAAAGACTTAAGAGGACCAAGGGGGCAAAGGTTGAGGGGACCTAGTTCATTTTTGAGTTTTGGAAGATTTTTTGGGAGTTAGTTACATTGTTAGAGAGAGAAACTCCAACTTCTCTCTAGGATTCATCAACCTCTCTCAAGTTCTCACTAGGGTTCTTCTTCACCAAAATTCTGGATTTTTACTCATTTCTTGGTGAGATCCATTGCAACTTTCATTTCACTTTGTTCATGTAATAGGTTTTCTCTTCAAATTTCAAGTGTAGTTGTAATTGTTGACATTCCTTGGATCTAGGATTCAACTCTATGAATTTTGGATTTCATTAATGTTTGAGGTTTTTATCATCATTGTTGTTCTTTGATGCTTGTTGCTAATTCTTTGTGTTGCAATATTTTCTTAATCCTACTTTTCTTTTCATTTCACTATGACTTTCCTTTTTGCTCATCACATGTTTGATAAAATGTCAATACTAGCTATGGAGTAGAACTTTTATACTTGGCATAGGGTTTGGTCATTGGAATGAATTGAATAGTTATATCAAGGGTTGATTTGAAGTTAGAGTTTGCCAATTGTCTTGAAGTGCACTAAAACTAGATTCCCTTAAGGTGAAGCTAGAACTTGTGACTCAAGTCAATTGTTTCCATTTGACTTTCTTCTATATTTAGGGGATGACTAAACGGAGCAAAGTCTAACGGCTATCAACAATGAGTGAACTATAATGATAAAGACTTCTAATGCCAACCCTAAGTCAAGTCCTTTTGATAATTGATTGTTGTTTCTCATTACTTGCTAAGACCTTCAAGAACTCAACAAAGCTTACTAAATCAATAAGATGCACACTTTGGCAATTCCAAGGGAGAACGACTCGGGAGATTAATACTCTCGGTTATAGATTGTAGATTTGTTTGGCGATGGATTTTGTGTTGGTTTAGACTATACTACGATTGATCACTTAACAAATTCTATACCAACAAAAGTCCATTTGTCACCTGTACCATGGGCACCATGACCTTTGAAAAGGCTCTGTGTGACCTGGGGTCAGGTATAAATCTTATGCCACTCTCTGTAATGGAGAAGCTGGGGATCTTTGAGGTACAAGCTGCAAGAATCTCATTAGAGATGGCAGAAAAATCAATAAAACATGCTTATGGATTGGTAGAGGACGTGTTAGTAAAGGTTAAAGGCTTTTACACCCCTGCTGATTTCATAATTTTAGACACTGGGAAGGATGAGGATGAATGCATCATCCTTGGAAGACCCTTCCTAGCCACAGCAGGAGCGTGATTGATGTTGACAGAGGTGAACTAGTCCTTCAATTGAATGGGGACTACCTTGTGTTTAAAGCTTAAGGTTATCCTTCTGTAAACATGGAGAGGAAGCATAAAAAGTTTCTCTCAATACAGAGTCAACAAAGCCCCCACAGTCAAACTCTAAGTTTGGTGTTGGGAGGCCACAACCAAACTCTAAGTTTGGTATTGAACCCCCACAATCAAACTCTAAATTTGGTGTTGGGAGGTCCCAACAATGCTCTGATGATCTGTGAAGCTCCATGAGAGCTCACTGTCAAGCTATTGACATTAAAGAAGCGCTTATTGGGAGGCAACCCAATTTTTATTTATCTATATTTTCTATTGTTCTTTTATATTTTATTAGGTTCATGATCATGTGGAGTCACAAATTAATTGCAAAAATTAAAAACAAAATCAAAAACAGCAAAAAAATAGCACACCCTGGAGGAAGAGCTTACTGGCGTTTAAACGCCAGTAAGGAGCATTTGGCTGGCGTTCAACGCCGGAACAGAGCATGAATTTGACGTTGAACACCAGAAACAAGTAGCAATCTGGCGTTTAAACGCCAAGATTGCACCCTGAGGAAAGCTGGCGTTTAACGCCAGCAACAAGCATCAGGCTGGCGTTAAACGCTAGAAACATGCTACATTTGGGCGTTTAACGCCAGAAACAAGCATCCATTTGGCGTTAAACGCCAGGATTGCATGCAAAGGGCGTTTTACATGCCTAATTGGTGCAAGGATGATAAATCCTTGACACCTCAGGATCTGTGAACCCCACAGGATCCCCACCTACCTTCTCCCTCTCTCTCACACCTTTTCATAACACTTTTTTCCAAACATCACCTCTTCACCACTCACATCCATCCACTCTTCCACATAAACCCACCTACCTTCAAATTCAAAATCTCATTCCCACCCAAACCCACCCTAAATGGCCGAACCCAACCCCTCTCCCTCCACTATATAAACCCCTCCATCTTCCTTTATTTTCACACAACACTTCCCTCTCTTCTCCCCCTTGGCTGAATAAACACCTCTCTCCCTCTCCTCCATATCTTCTTCTTCTTCTTCTTCTATTCTTTCTTTTTTGCTCGAGGATGAGCAATATTCTAAGTTTGGTGTGGTAAAAGCATAGCTTTTTTGTTTTTCCATAACCATTTATGGCACCTAAGGCCGAAGAAACCTCTAGAAAGAGAAAAGGAAAGACAAAAGCTTCCACCTCCGAGTCATGGGAGATGGAGAGATTCATCTCAAGGGTCCATAGCTCAGTAGCAAAGCATTTGACTGCACATCAAGAGAGCCCACTCATGGACCTCAACAAGAGCATGAGGAATTCCTTCATCAAGAAATCCCTGAGATACCTCAAAGGATACATTTTCCTGCACACAATTATTGGGAGCAACTAAGGATAGGAGCACCAAAATCACTAGGGATCAAGCAACAAAGGCAAGGAAGGGACATAGAGGAGCTCAAGAACACCATTGGTCTTTCAAGGAGAAGGCGCCACCATCACTAAGGTGGACTCATTCCTTAACTTCCTTGTTCTTATCTCTATGTTTTTCGGTTTTTATGCTCTATGTTTGTCTATGTTTGCATCTTTATTACATGATCATTAGTGTCTAGTAACTATGTCTTAAGGCTATGAATAATTCCATGAATCCTTCACTTTTCTTGAATGAAAAATGTTTTTAATACAAAAGAACAAGAAGTACATGAGTTCCAAATTTATCCTTTGAATGAATGCTTGAACAGTGCATATTTTTTGATCTTGTTGTTTATGAATGTTAAAATTGTTGGCTCTTGAAAGAACGATGAAAAAGAGAAATGTTATTGATGATATGAAAAATCATAAAATTGATTCTTGAAGCAAGAAAAAGCAGTGAAGAACAAAAGCTTGCAAAAAAAAAAGTGGCAAAAAAATAAAAGAAAAAGAAAAAGCAAGCAAAAAAAGCCAACAGCCCTTAAAACCAAAAGGCAAGGGTAAAAAGGATCCAAGGCTTTGAGCATCAATGGATAGGAGGGCCCAAGGAAATAAAATCCAGGCCTAAGCAGCTAAATCGAGCTGTCCCTAACCATGTGCTTGTGGCATGCAGGTCCAAGTGAAAAGCTTGAGACTGAATGGTTAAAGTTGTGATCCAAAGCAAAAAGAGTGTGCTTAAGAGCTCTGGACACCTATTACTGGGGACTTTAGCAAAGCTGAGTCACAATCTGAAAAGGTTCACCCAGTCATGTGTCTGTGTCATTTATGTATCCGGTGGTAATACTGGAAAACAAAGTGCTTAGGGCCACGGCCAAGACTCATAAAAGTAGCTGTGTTCAAGAATCAACATACTTAACTAGGAAAATCAATAACACTATCTGAACTCTGAGTTCCTATATATGCCAATAATTCTAAACTTCAAAGGATAAAGTGAGATGCCAAAACTGTTCAGAAGCAAAAAGCTACAAGTCCCACTCATCTAGTTAGAACTAATATTCACTGATATTTTGAGATTTATAGTATATTCTCTTGTTTTTATCCTATTTGATTTTCACTTGCTTGGGGACAAGCAACAATTTAAGTTTGGTGTTGTGATGAGCGGATAATTTATACACTTTTTGGCATTATTTTTAGGTAGTTTTTAGTAGGATCTAGCTACTTTTAGGGATGTTTATATTAGTTTTTATGCAAAATTCACATTTCTGGACTTTACTATGAGTTTGTGTGTTTTTCAATGATTTCAGGTATTTTCTGGTTGAAATTGAGGGACCTCAGCAAAAGATCTGATTTAGGCTGACAAAGGACTGCTGATGCTGTTGGATTCTGACCTCCCTGCACTCAAAATGGATTTTTTGGAGCTACAGAACTCCAAATGGCGCGCTCTCAACTGCGTTGGAAAGTAGACATCCAGAGTTGTATGATAATCCATACTTTGTTCGAGTTTAGATGATGCAAATTGGCATTCAACGCCAATTCTATGCTGCATTCTGGAGTAAAACGCCAGAAACATGTTACAAACCAGAGTTAAACGCCAAAAACATGTTACAACTTGGCGTTTAACTCCAAGAGAAGCCTCTGCACGTGTAAAGCTCAAGCTCAGCCCAAGCACACACCAAAGTGGGCTCCGGAAGTGGATTTCTGCATTTAGACTTATTTCTGTAAACCCTAGTAACTAGTCTAGTATAAATAGGACATTTTACTATTGTATTAGACATCTTTGGTCTCAGTTTTAATCAGTTGTTCATCTTAGCATACTATTGATCATTCAAGGGGGCTGGCCATTTGGCCATGCCTGGACCTTCATCACTTATGTATTTTCAACGGTGGAGTTTCTACACACCATAGATTAAGGTGTGGAGCTCTGCTGTACCTCGAGTTTTAATGCAAAATACTACTGTTTTCTATTCAATTCATGCTTATTCTTATTCTAAGATATTCGCTGCCCTTCAACCTGATGGATGTGATGATCCGTGACACTCATCATCATCCATCCTTATGAACGCGTGCTTGACAACCACTTCCGTTCTACCTTAGACCAAGCGCATATCTCTTGGATTCCTTGATCAGAATCTTCATGGTATAAGCTAGAACCCTTTGGCAGCCACTCTTGAGAATCCGAAAAGTCTAAACCTTATCTGTGGTATTTGGTGCACGAAATTGTGATCATCAACAATGGCTCCAAAGACTTGGTAGCGCTCTCAAACGTGAATCACACTTAGTCACAACTCCGCACAACTAACCAGCAAGTGCACTGTGTCGTCCAAGTAATACCTTACGTGAGTAAGGGTCGATCCCACGGAGATTATTGGTATGAAGCAAGCTATGGTCATCTTGTAAATCTCAGTTAGGCGGATAATAAATGTTTTGGAGTTTTTGAATAGTAAATAAATAAAACCGAAAATAAAGATAGAGTTACTCATGTAATTCAATGGTGGGAATTTCAGATAAGTGTGTGGAGGTACTTGTCCCTGTTGGATCTCTGCTTTCCTACTGTCTTCCTTCAACCCTTCTTATTCCTTTCCATGGAAAGCTGTATGTAGGGCATCACCGTTGTCAATGGCTACATCCCATCCTGTCAGTGAAAATGGTCCAAATGCTTTGTCACAGCACGGCTAATCATCTGTCGGTTCTCCATCATGTTGGAATAGAATCCCTTGATTCTTCTGCGTTTGTCATCAAGCCCAACAATCGCGAGTTTGAAGCTCGTCACAGTCATTCAATCCCGGAATCCTACTCGGAATACCACAGACAAGGTTAGACTTTCCAGATTCCCATGAATGCCGCCATCAATTCTAGCTTATACCACGAAGATTCTGATTAAGGAATCCAAGAGATATGTGCCCGGTCTAAGGTAGAACGAAAGTGGTTGTCAGTCACGCGTTCATAGGTAAGAATGATGATGAGTGTCACGGATCATCACATTCATCATGTTGAAGTGCAACGAATATCTTAGAATAAGAACAAGCGGAATTGAATAGAAAATAATAGTAATTGCATTGAAACTCGAGGTACAGCAGAGCTCCACACCCTTAATCTATGGTGTGTAAAAACTCCACCGTTGAAAATACATAAGTGATGAAGGTCCAGGCATGGCCGAATGGTCAGCCCCCAGACGTGATCAATAGTCTCCTCAGATGAATAATAAAATAAAACTGAGACTAAAGATATCTAATACAATAGTAAAAAGTCTTATTTATACTAGACTAGTTACTAGGGTTTACAGAAGTAAGTAATTGATGCAGAAATCCACTTCTGGGGCCCACTTGGTGTGTGCTTGGGCTGAGCTTGATCTTTACACGAGTTGAGGCTTATCTTGGAGTTGAACGCCAAGTTGTATCGTGTTTTTGGCGCTCAACTCTGGTTCGTGACGTGTTTCTGGCATTTGACTCCAGAATGCAGCATGAAACTGGCGTTGAACGCCAGTTTACGTCATCAAATCTCAAATAAAGTATGAACAATTATATATTGATGGAAAGCTATGGATGTCTACTTTCCAACTCCATTAAGAGCGCGCCATTTTGAGTTCTGTAGCTCCAGAAAATTCATTTCAAGTGCAGGGAGGTCAGAATCCAACAACATTAGCAGTCCTTTGTCAGCCTTTTATCAGAGTTTTGCTCAGGTCCCTCAATTTTAGCCAGAAATTACCTGAAATCACAGAAAAACACACAAAGTCATAGTAAAGTCCAGAAATGTGAATTTAGCATAAAAACTAATGAAAACATCCCTAAAAGTAGCTAGATTCTACTAAAAACTACCTAAAAATAATGCCAAAAAGTGTATAAATTATCCACTCATCACAACACCAAATTTAAATTGTTGCTTGTCCCCAAGCAACTAAAAATCAATTAGGATAAAAAGAAGAGAATATGCTATAAATTCCAAAATATCAATGAATATTAATTCTAAGTAGATGAGCGGGATTTGTAGCTTTTTGCTTCTAAACAGTTTTGGCATCTCACTTTCTCCTTTGAAGTTTAGAATGATTGGCATCTATAGGAACTTAGAATTTCAGATAGTGTTATTGATTCTCCTAGTTAAGTTTGTTGATTCTTGAACACAGCTACTTTTATGAGTCTTGGCCGTGGCCCTAATCACTTTATTTTTCAGTATTACCACTGGATACACAAGTGCCACAGACACATGACTGGGTGAACCTTTTCAGATTGTGACTCAGCTTTGCTAAAGTCCCCAGTTAGAGGTGTCCAGAGCTCTTAAGCACACTCTTTTTGCTTTGGATCACGACTTTAACCACTCAGTCTCAAGCTTTTCACTTGGACCTGCATGCCACAAGCACATGGTTAGGGACAGTTTGATTTAGCCGCTTAGGCCTAGATTTTATTTCTTGGGCCCTCTATCCATTGATGCTCAAAGCCTTGGATCCTTTTTACCCTTGCCTTTGGTTTTAAGGGTTATTGGCTTTTTCTGCTTGTTTTTCTTTTTCTTTCTAATTTTTTTGCCCCTTTTTTCGCAAGCTTTTGCGTTTCACTGCTTTTTCTTGCTTCAAGAATCAATTTTCATGATTTTTCAGATTATCAATAGCATTTTTCTTTGTTCATCATTCTTTCAAGAGCCAACAATTTAACATTCGTAAACAACAAGATAAAAAATATGCACTGTTCAAG